>NC_060259.1:66152300-66455331 GCF_921293095.1 Ischnura elegans | reverse complement strand
ATTGGGTCTTTTTCTGCGACGTCATCCAATACAGCGCGTATTAAAATCCTGACTCTCTCACAATAAGAGGGACTAGACAAAAGTGAATTGTCAAATCGCCAGTAGGGCGCCCTATTTCGTCGCACTTCAGTGCGCAGACGAACCAGCAAGGCACGGTGGTCAGAGAAAGAAGCAATACACTCCACACTAGAAATTTCAGCAGCACAATGATCGGATAAGTATATACGATCAATTCGAGAACCTTCACCTCTTCTGCTAAAATGTGTAAAACCTGGGTTATTGCCATGGTGATTCCACCAAGAGTCAATTAGGTCGTTGTCTAGTACTAGACGCTGAAGAGTTGCAGCATATCTAGAGCAACGCTCAGTGCCTAAACTTCTATCAAACAGCGGTGATAACGTGGTGTTAAAATCACCGCCCACAACCACTGTAAGACCTGAGGTTCCATATTGCGTTGATGCCGCTCCGATGAAATTATGCACCTCCAGAGTCACGAATATGGCATGATCTTGCTGGTGAGGCCCGTAGAACGATACGAGAAGGAGAGTTAAAGGGCTGGGCTGCGAAACACGTAAGATGATGGCATTAGCATACCCGGGAACTATGACCTCAGCCGCAAGTACTTGTACTGCTAGATTCTTTTTGTATGCAATTGCAGTTCCCGTATTGATGGTCGTGATTTCAGAAAAATAAAAAGCATATTGCGCAAGGGAATCCATTGGAGGAGAGATGGTGTTGGTTTCTTGCTACAAGTAGACGCTTTGTGGCCTTCTTTTCCGCATTGATAACATCGCATGTCATCTATAGCAAGATAGATGCGGTGTGCGGTATTATTGCCCGTTTCAATGGAGGATCGAGTCCGGGAGAGTTACTCCTTCCCTCAGGACAACATACACTTGCCTCCTCCAGCTTCCAATGTGGGAAAAACCATCTTGAGAGATGCCGAAAGAAAGCGTACGGATAGGGCTCACAATACGCATCGCCTGACTTAGGATTTCAATAAGATCCCCGTCTGGAAATTCTGGGGGAATGTGGGAAATCACCAATCTGTCGACTTTTGATGTCATTCGTGGGGCTGGAGAGTACATATCTCTAATAGTGACTCCACCATGATTCCGCATAAAATCTTCCACTAATTCGTCGGATTGAAGGTATAAGCACAACCTTTCAAACGGGAGGCGTGTAGCATGGGTGATAGTATGACCGCCACCAAGCAGGTCGGCGAGAGCGTAAACATATTCTTTCGTCGGAGTATTGGGAAGGGCTTGGAAGATGATGCCTCTTTTACGCGTTGGCCCTGCAGTTTTGAACGCTACGCGTTTCATTTTGAAAACAAAAGGGGCAGCAGCGTTTAATTGTCCGGCGGAATGAGCCGCTAGCGGGGTGGTTCGTGCCGTAACGGAGGCGAAGGTGGGCCCACTAACAGCTGCGGTCTTTGGAGGAAGAGTGGGGGAGGGATGACGGGTAAGCAAGGCCGCGGAGCTTGGGACAGGGATATCAGGCGTGTTGACGACCAGAGGGCGAGTGGGGGAGTGGGGAGAGGAAGGAGGGTGGGCCTCAGGGAGTTGTGCGTGTCTGTTTACTCGAGCGCGAATATTCGCGGCATCAGAGGTTGACAGAGTGGGAGAAGAGGAGGTGCTAAAGGCTGAGGAATATGGAGTCAACTGGGGTGATTGAGTAGGTCTTGGTGAAGAAATGGACGCGGAGGATGGAAAGGAGAAACTTGCGAGTTCCGAAAACGAGAGAGCACGTTCAGGCAGGGAGTTGTAACGAAACAGGTCATTCCAAGACTTGTTTTGCCGAATATTTGAAGTACTATGAGACATGGTAGAAATATCAGTTAAGGAACGAATCCTAAGTGATCCTCTTTCTCGTTTGAGAATACTTGCTGACTCT
The DNA here is from genome assembly GCF_921293095.1 of Ischnura elegans. NCBI lineage: Eukaryota > Metazoa > Arthropoda > Insecta > Odonata > Coenagrionidae > Ischnura > Ischnura elegans. Next base: position 66,453,435 of record NC_060259.1, on the reverse strand, counting down.
GGGTTGAAAGGTTCATTCGTCAATGCACGTGATGCTGGACACATGGCTAACGATAATGGTGAGGGGGAATAAGGCACAAGTGGATGTTGCCTTCCTGCTATATCAGGGAAGGGCTTCACGGGTGCAACCTCGGGTCGCAATGAACGATCGTATTGACCAATAGTGGAGAGCGTAGCACTAGGAAGCACTTGAGAGGCAGTAATCAGTGACACTTCTGGAGAGAACGCTTGACTAAATAGATCCTGGGAGACGTTCATTTCTGAAGAATGATCTGCAGGCACGAGTGCGGCTGAATCCCGCGATGGTGAGCAGGGGACGCGCTCACGGCTGGACTGCATCGTAAAATCGGACTCTCACCCCGGCGAAGGGGGAGCAGTCCTCGGGAACAACGGCTACCAACACCGGCCAGGAAAGAGGCCGGTGCCGGTAAAAAGAGAATCACTGATAACTGAGAAACTACAAAAGTTTGAGAGCACACGAAAGTATCACTGGATAGGAATAAAACTCACACGCAAAATGGTATCACTCTAAATAAGAGAAAATACGCAGAAACACAGAAAAACGCAGTAGAAGCGGGAGCGTCAAAAACACGTCCGTTCAACTCAACTGTGTGTGTGTGTGTGTGTGTGTTATTATTATTATTATTATTATTTTATATTTTTTTATGTTTTCACAGCATTTTTGCTGGTTGTAGGCGAGGTACGGGTATCACCAAGTACTCTCGTCTCTTTACTCTGCTTTGAAAAATTTTCTGACAATCCGGCAAGTATTTAAAATTGCTGCTTTTTGTATGGTAATAAACAAGTTTTTCGGCAGTCCAATAGTTTGAAGACCTTGATGGAGTGAATGAGGCACTACTCCTGTGGCGGAGATAATGATGGGTATTATGTGTACTTTATCTGATTTCCACAATCTCTTGATTTCATTTTTAAGTTCTTCATACTTTTCCATTTTGCTGGTGTAGGCTGTAGTGATATTATGCGAATTAGGTACGGTAATGTCTATCAAGTACGTTTCATTGTGAGTTTTATCTTGTACTACTAGATCAGGTCTATTGCTATGGACTGTTTTATCGGTAATAATTGAACGGTCATAATAAATCTTACAGTGGTCGTTTTCAAGGATGGTTTTAGGTGTGTACTTATAATAAGGACCTCCATTTTCTATGAGTTTATACTTCAGAGCTAATTTCTGGTGTATGATGTTGCATATTTGATTGTGACGGTGTAGGTAGTCTTTTTGAGATAAGTTAGTGCATCCACTTGTGATGTGCTGTATCGTCTCAGAGGCATTATCACATTTTCTGCATCTGTCATCCAATAAATTTGGGTTTTTAATTATATATTTTTCATAATTTTTTGTTTTCACCACCTGGTCTTGTATTGCGATCATAAATCCTTCTGTTTCTGAGAAGAGTTGCCCATGCCTGAGCCATGCGTGCGATGCATCTTTATCGATTTCAGGGGCCTCCAGGGCATGAGGGTGTCTTCCGTGAAGGGATTTAGCTTTCCATATTGACATTTTACTGTCTATAGTAACAGTGGTTTCACTAACTTGCATACTTTCGTCAGATAGGTTTAACGGTGTGTATTTATTGTCTGCGTCACAGATAGTTCTTAGGAGATCCGAGGTAGATTTCTTGCTGAAAAAATATTTCCGTAACTGAGAAAGTTGTGAGTTGTGCTGATTCTTGATGTCTACGATACCCCGTCCACCAAATTTTCTGGGCAACGTGCTCCTCTCTATATTTGAGCTTTTATGGAGCATATTTTTCTCCGTCATTTGGGATCGAATTTTTCTTTGTAGGTCGTCTAGATCTATTTGTGACCATTTGATTATACCAATGGAGTATGTCAGGAGAGGGATGGCAAAGGTATTAATTGAATTAGTGAGGTTTCTGCTGTTCAATTCCGTGCGAACAAGTTTCTTGATTCTATTTTGGAATTCAGTCGAAAGTTTTTGCTTTATCGTAGAGTGGTCTAGTCGTCTTGCTTGTTGGAATCCTAGGTATTTATAGGTATCTCCCTCATCCATGGCCTCTATTATTTGCCCATCCAGTAGTGGAATATCATTCCTTTGTACTTTACCTCGGAATATTGTGATAGTTCTACATTTATCTATTCCAAATTCCATGTTTATATCCTTAGAAAATATTTCAGTTAAACGGACTAATTGATTTAGATTATTATTAGATCCTGCATATAGCTTGAGATCGTCCATATAGAAGAGATGCGATAGAGTGTGGCATCTTGGTTCTTTTCCTTTTATTTTGACTCCATATTGAGTATTATTCAGGAGGTTTGATAGAGGGTTTAGCGCAAGGCAGAACCATAACGCACTCAAAGAGTCACCTTGAAATATTCCCCGTTTGATTTTGATATTATTCGTCTGCAAAAGACCCTCGTCAGTTTTTATGTGCAAGATGGTGCTCCATTTTTTCATCACAGTATGGAGACATTTAATAACTTCTGGGTGAATTTTATAGATGTTTAGTACTTCAATAAGCCAGGAATGGGGAACAGAGTCAAAAGCTTTTTTGTAATCGATGTAGCAACTGTGTAGGTTCCTATTCTTTTCTTGTATTTGTTTAAGAATAATTGAATCAATTATCAACTGTTCCTTGCAACCTTTGCTTCCTCTGCGACACCCCTTTTGCTCTTCCGTAAAAATGTGGTTCTCATCTATATGGTTGTTGATGACTTCTGTTATGCAAGAGGTGAAAATTTTATAAAACGTTTGTAGACAAGTTATCGGTCTATATTTTGATGGATCGTTACATGCGACTTCTTTTGGCAATAAATATGTTTTACCTTCCATTAAAAAAACTGGAATATTTTCTGGAAACTTCAAAAATTCGTTTATATATTTCAGTAGATGCTTATGGCAGCTGGTGAATTTTTTGTACCAAAAGTTGTGTATATTATCACTTCCTGGACTTTTCCAGTTATGGGTTCGGCTAAGAATTTTTTCCAGAATTTCCATTGTAATAATGGGGGGAAGCATAGGTTCTATGTTTTCCGCTGCTGTTCTTTCATTTCTCATCCAAGGCGCATTTCCATTATGGGATGTATCATCCGACCAAATATTTGACCGAAATTTCTCCACTTCCTGAGAGTTAGAATTACTTAGGTTTTTATTTTCACAAGAAATAGATTTCTTCTGTTTGTTATTGCCCAATGTTCTGTAAAAATTTCGTTGATTATTTTCAAATTGGGAATTCTGTTGTTTTCTTCTTGTGCATTTATTATATCTGTTGAGTCTCATTTTTGTGGCTGCAAGTTTTTGCTTGAGGGTGTCAATAATTTCTTTTGTATTTTCATTGGGCTTGTCGTATTGAGTGTGGGAACGGTATTTTATGAATGCCTTCTCAACTTTTTTTTAATGATGTACTTGGATTACCAGTCGAAAACTGGATTAAACGTGCAAGGTCTTGTCTTAAGGCATCCACTTTCCGTTCTAATCGGACTTTCCATTTTGGTTTGCGCCAAATGCGTTCTCCCTTGACCATCGGCGGTCTTGGCTCCTCCCCATTGTTGCCATTACTGCTATTCGGGACAATCCTGCCACCATTGCACAAAACAGCTGTGGCTGCTCCGCAGTATATAAAATCGTGTAGGTCTTGAAATGTTTTTTCATCACTTAAATATACCGGTAATAGTTTTTCATTTATTATACTAATAATTTTTGCAAGCTTGACAGACGATTGTTGTTTGGGTATTCCTGGTTTGCCTGTGGGGTCTAGTCCTCTATACTTGATAAGGCACGTATTGAACTCATCTTCCACACGTTTGTACAGTGCCTCTTCACAAATTGAAGCTTGGTGTTCTATGACAACCGTGTCGATATTATCCTGTTGTTCGCCGCTGATGTTGGTCTCCCCGACGGCCGCGCCTGTTGTCTCGCATTCAAGGTGATTTCCCATTCCTGTGCTTATGTCATGTGAACTATTATCCGTAGCTAGGGAGTCGTAGACTTCTTGTTTTATTTTACTTAGCATGGGCTTTAAGATGAGGTTATTTCTGAATATTGTTCTAATTTGGTCGGATAATCTTTGAGGTGTTACATTACAGTTGGGGTACATTTCTTTGAATTTTTCATGCAGCTTTCCTCGATATGCCGTCATGTCAGTTTCATTATTTGTTACGAAAAAATACATACGCATGATAGAGCAGTTTATTTCATGGTTCCTTTTCATGCGCATACGTTTACGGCCAGCTTCAGTGGTCTCAGGAAAAAGTGGATTCTGGGAAGCACTTTCAGCTGTCGCAGCCTGTGTAGGTGTTGGGGTGCTGCTTATGTGGCGGGCTGTATTTTCTTCGGGTCTCCCGGTCAGCACCCGCCTCCTCAGTGCATGACCACCGTCGGTTCGCATACTGTTACCTCCAGCGACGGCTCCAGAGGCACCCTGGCGATCCCCAGGCAGCGGCAGGCCATCCGAGGCTTCCGATTTAGTCTCCATCATTAAGAATGGGTATTGCCTTTTATACCTACGGCCAGGTACAGAGACAGCCGCCCCTAACATGGGGACAAACGCTGACCAGGACGCCGCCCAATATGGGATCAGACGCGCCTGGATTTCGGTTTCCGTTTTGGTCCGCGGGTGGTATTTTATTTCCCACCTACCCTGCATATCTGCCGAGCATTCCCCGATCCGCCACCTGGGGACGCGCCCGATGGGGGACGGAAAACACCACACGGGTTATTATTATTATTATTATTTTCATTTTTCCCTCTTGCTATCTTACAAGGATTTTTCACAGTGAACGGACCAAGTCAAGTTCAGCTGTGTTTTGTTATTACTTCCGTAATTATTCTATTGAAAGGAACCGTCGGACAATATGACAGGTGTCCAGGATGACTGACTTTTGTATTTTTGGTAGAGTTTTCTCCAAGTTTAGCTTTTTTAGCTGGTGTAGAACTTCGCACGGTGTGATTCCTGTTGTTGTTATCACTATTGGGCATATATCTACTGACTGCATCTTCCACAAGGCTTTGATCTCTGCTGCAAGTTCTGCATATTTGTTAATTTTGGTGGATTGTGCTTTCTGTACATTATGGTTTAAGGGAATTGTCACGTCTATGAGGGTAGTGTGCCGTTTTATTTTGTCTATTATAACTATGTCCGGTCTATTGTTTTTAATTGCTCGGTCAGTTTTTATTTCTACATTCCAGTATAGTTTGCACTCATTGTTTTCCATAACATCAGGTGGATGGTATTTGTAGTATGGTTCATCGGTGTCCAGGATTCTATTTTTTCTTGCCAGTTATTATATTATTATATATATATTATTATTATTATTATTATTTATTGTTCGATAGAACAAAAATTTTACATAAATGTTACATCAACATAGCATTGTACTGCATTGACTAATTCGTCGTCTTCTGGAGCGGCTGCGCCGGGATAGTTTGCTCCCAAGGGATTGAAACCCCTGCTCGCAATCTTCGCTCCCGGCGCTCCTGTCGCTCCAGCCGTCGATGAGAAGAATAAAAAGAGACGGCGAAATCGTCGCTGGTTTAACGATGCTCGTGCCAACCATCTGTCCCCCTCCTTTGGTTCTCGGTTGAAAATACGCCAGTAGACAAGACGAGGTGGAGCATCATATCTGCACGTTAAAATTATGAAAAGGAAAATAAATAAATAAATACATTGGCGGAGAACGTGGTTAAGAGTATGTAGGTAGGATGCATTGAGAAGGCAACAGGTTGAAAAATGGTGATGGAATACCCCGGTAATGGAGAAGAAATGATTAGTATAAGAGTGAAAGAAAGTAAGATCAATAAAAGAAAATAGATAAAACCGTATTAGTCAGAGTTGCTGCTTTGGATCTGACATTGATTTTTAAAATTTATTTTATTTAATTAACATTTAGAACTGAATCAAAGGGTGAGTTTGTAAACGGCAGTTTGACTGTCACAAATCACATCCTTATATCCCCATAAGGCTTTGAAGCCATCGAGACAACCATGCGCTGCACTATATTTCATTTCTCTCTCGACTCTTGTTCTCAGCTTCTTTCCGAGTTTTTCCACGTATCCAATATCTCGGACTTTTCCTTTGAAATAAAGGGTTAGCTCCTCGTAAATTGAACTTTTTGTGAGAGTAATGAGAAAGTTGGATAGCTTGTGGCCAGGACCACTGAAACGATTGAGTGGAATACCACTATATAGATGGTACAAGAATAGGGTCCGCATTCCTGATAGCGATTTAATAAGTTTGACAACTATCTTCCAGACCTCTCGCACTCTCCTGCAAGCGAAAGCCAAGTGCCAAGCGTCTCCTTCGACACCATCGCACCAAGGGCATTCGGACGTCAGCCGAACGCCGGTAGCGTGGAGGAAACGAGCATCAGCCCATCTGTCGTGCGCCAGACGCCAGGCGATATCGGCGTCTCTTCCTGAACTGGGTGCGATTCTCATCGCCTGCCAATGCACGTCATCATGGTATTTTCCTTTAAAGGGCCAGTCTCGGCCCTTCTGTAGATACATGACCTCCTTGTACATGCATCGTTTGCTTATCGGGAGCCTTAATAACCGTTTGCATCTCATACTCTCGAAGAAGAAAATGGCGGGGACTGGAGGAGGCCATCCTGTGGGAAAAGGGCGGTCGTTTAGGGTAGAAACGCCATCAGGGATGTACCGAAGTTTGAAGGCTGTGAAGGCACTTATTAGGCTGTTATAAAAGTCATCAGTAAGAGGGCAACTTAGGTACTCTTTAATCTCAGTTAGCAGCTCGAAAGCTTTTCCTTTATTTCTGTAGCCTCTTAGCCTCTCGGATGCCATAATGCGCCACGGGGTATCGTAAGGGCCTTGCAGTAGTCTCTGCAGGAATAGCATTCTAAAGGATGACATTTTGTCATCAATGTTAATTAACCCTATACCGCCTTCATTTACTGGGGATGTTAAGACATCTCTCTTGACCCAGTGTTTGCCGTCATTCCAAATAAAATTAGCTATAATAGCATGCAGTCTTCTTATGACTCTTGGTGGTGGGGAGTGGCACTGTAGGATATGCCACAGTTTGGGTGCAATAAATTTGTTCACAACCAAAGTCCGGCCCCTAAGAGACAAAGGCACGGCCCTAGGTCGCCAAGAGCGAATAGCGTCCTCTAATTTGTGAAGTAATTGTTGTGCGACATGCTGACGCTCGGTCCTCCGGTCGCCACGGCGTAGCTGATGGGTTGTCTAATGTGGGTGACTTCACTCCGCGGAGAATGAGCGGCCGTGTTTTCGGAGCGCGGAAGGGGAGGTGGGGGCATGGTCGTCGTAGAGGTGTTTCCCCGTCCCCTGTTGCTCACCGCGGTTGAGGCTTCCGATGAGTAACCGCCCCTCCTACTTGATTCACGCGAGAGTGGGGGGAATGACGATGTCATTTCGCCACGTGGTGAATTTGCAATGACTGTCGATTGACCGTGATATTTGTTAATTTCGTGTTTGTCCCAAAGTGCGGTCGTGCTTGTTGATGGCACGGGTGAGGAAACATTGAATATTTCATCTCCGCGATGCTTGGTCGGTGTTGAAGTGCTACGCGTGGTAAGCACGCCCGCCTCCCTGCGTAACACGGTTGCCGGTGCGAGTGTGATACTGTCTAAATTCTCTGATGAAAAATTTAGTTTACGCACGCATTTTCGTGCGGACGGTGAGCCTGTCGGTGCTAGCTGTGGTGTTCTCTGAGGAGAATTCGGTGCACTCTTTACAGTACCTTCTTGTGACGATCTGAAGAAATCCGCGAAGTCCATTGAAGGTCTTGACGGCGGTGGTGAAGATGCTGTCTGTGGTGTCAACGGCATGGTGGTCGGTAAGTTGAAAATCTTCTTCTTTCCTTCAGTACGAGTCTCCACCGGCTCCGAGATGCCGGCGGCTGTGCTGTTGCCGGAATCCAAGTCCGTTGGTGTCTCGTGAAGAGTGCTCCGATGACGAAAAACACCCTTCAGGTCACGGAAAACCACTCAATCACGCCCGTAGGGCAACGCGAGGTGCGTGTGCCCTCACACGAGCAGCGATAGGTTGCACAAAAGTAAAAACTTTGCGACTTTTTGGCACTTGATAAGTTGACTGTCGGGAGCGATCGATAGATACGTCCGTCCTGGTCGGCGTCTCAAGTGTGTGTGTGTGTGTGTGTGTGACGGCACGTCTGAATTAATTGTTGCACTGTCACAATATCCAGTATCATCAACCCGCCCAACCAACGAAATCATCCCATTTAAGGCCTGTAATAAATTAATACGGGAGGAACAGCGATTCCCCATACCAACCTCATAATTTTCCTCATCCAAGAGATTTAGCAGCCGTGGGGTACGCCAACCGACGAGGCCCGAGTTCGAGGCCACTACAAGTCATTCTATTCTAATATCAAAATTTATTCGACAATAGGGGGAAGACGGTGACGGGGCGGCGACAGGTGGGCGGGCGGCATAAGGACGTGGACTATGTCTTGCAATATACCTATTAGCAGGGGTAGTGGCAGGGGCTGCCAAAATTAGGGGGGTATATTCACGGGATTGCTAAGTTCCACGAAGGCATAATCAATTAGGGGACATATCCGACTTGCTCTGAACCGTCCCACGCTGGTTAGGTCAATGACATACCTATGGGCGGGGGTGGGTGAGAGCGAAGATGCCCCAAAGTGTCCATTCCGGCTGGGTTGGGGGTGGGGGTGGGTGCCCTGAACCGTCCCATGAGGTTGGGTTGACGACATACCAAAGGGTGGGGTGGTTTAAGGTGGGAGGGGGTGGTATGCAGGGGTGGGGGTGGTAGGGGTGGGGGTGGGTGCCCCAAAGAGTCCCACGAGGGTTGGGTTGGGTCACACCCATGGCTAGGGAGAGGGGTTACGTCATCTGGGTAAAGGTGCCCCAAAGGGTCCATATTAGTAGTATCGAGGGCTATCAACTTAATATTTTTTACAAGTGCCATAAAAATATTCATGAATCCTAACACTCGTATTATTAATGTACTATAAATGCTAAATCATAACAATTTTTTAAACCATCTAATGAATTTAGATATACACAATTTTGACACATGTATTTAATGGTGCGTTTTCGTACCTTTTGCGTTTGGGGGTATGGCAGACTAGGGCAAAGGCACCGTGCGGAGGGACCTTGGCCGCTTACATTGTACACCACCATGAAGTTAATCGTGGAATGGATCTAAGCACTTTGGGGTTTCAAATACCATTATATATTTTTTCTTATCTTATTGTTGTCGCAGCTGTCGATTGCTACAATGTGACTTCATTCAGTCGTTAGATACATTGTGAAGTAATGAGCACCCCTGCACGAGACCAGTCGACTGTGAATAATTTATGGTTTCTCAAACAGCAATGGACATTAAGAAACAGAACACCACTACGAAGACATCCATAGAGTTTACCTTCCAACTCAAGAAGGTATATACGCTGGTACACTCCCACAGATATATACGCAGTCGTAAGGTGTGACGTGTGTAACTGGGTCTTCAGCTTCAAGATCATCGACATTTCTGGCAACGTAAGTGTGAAAAATATTAAATTTTTATATTATTTTTACAAATTTGCCGATACTAAAACTTGTAAATAAGTCGTAAATGACTACTTTAGATGGATAATAAAAGAAGGTGTATGTCCACCTAAGAAATCCTGGCCACTTTAGAGGAAACCATTGATTCTGTGGATAAGGCCACGGATGTTGTCTACATACCACCAGACGTTGACAACTTGACGGATGAAGACGACATCGATGACAACATATTAACTGCGGAGCCGATTAACAACGACATCGCGGGAACATTTGAAGTGCATCGAGGCTATGGCATAGTGGAGCACCGGCTGAGTGCGCCAGAAGCAGAAGGAAAGCCGTCAGGGCGCCGAAAAAAAGGTATCCAATCCTCAGACAAAAGAAACTCATTTCCAAAATGGAAAAAAGGCATTGATGCTAAATTTTCGTGTCATCCAAAATATAGGAAGGAATAAGAGAAGGAATGTGATGATAATATAAAAGTTGAATTTAGAGGCATGTCTCCATCCACTTCATCTCTTAAGCAGTCGTGATTTTCACCTGTTTCTTGATGATGATGTTTTGGAGAAAATGCTATTTTTTACAAAAAGGTATGCTAGTGATAATAACAGACATGAGTTTAACATCAGTATTGTAGTCTTAAATAATGTCTTGGTATTTTGATTCTCTCTGAGTATCATGTGCTCCCTCAGCAGGACATGTACTGGTCTAAAGATGAGGATAAATGCGTTTACTTAGTTAGTAAAACTATGAGTAGAAAGATATTTAGAAGCATAAAGGAGAATATCCACCTTTCTGACAACTCTTCTTTCGACAAAACTGACAAATTTGCTAAGCTGAGACCAATATTTACTCTATTGAATGCTGAGTTTTTGCAATTTGGAATTTTTTCTCGCAACCTTTCCATTGGTAGAGCAAATGGTTGGACGCCACTCAGCGAAAATGTTTATAAAAAATAAACCAGTTCGATTTGGATTCAAATTATGGTGCCTTAGCTCTTCAGATGGCCTTCTCTTCCAATTTTTCCATATGGAGGGGCTAAATCAAACCCTGATGGAGTGAAGGTAGGATTAGGATCTAGCGTTGTTTTGGATTTCTTGAAAATAATTCCTTATATTCCACAGCATCGGCTATTTTTTGACAACTTCTTTTCTTCCATGTCCTTGTCCCAAACACTGAAAGAAAGGAGACCCTTTGCAACTGGAACCATTCTGGAAAATAGGACTGGAAAATGCCCGCTTGAGGACTCTAAGACTCTTGGGAAAAAACCTCGAGGCTCATTTGATGATGCTTTTGACAAGGAATCTGAATTGTCCTTAGTCAAATGACCCCTCTGTTGTAATTGTGGCTAGTAACACATTGCCATTTTTCCTTTTAGGTAGCTCGAAAAGATTTTGCCGTAAGGAAAGAAAAGAGGCGACGATTCCGCAACCTCTTGTCATTGGGGATTACAATTAGCAAATGGGCGTAATAGATCTTCACGATAATTCGAACGCAAATTATAGAATCAAAATCAGAGGGAAGAAGTGGTGGTGGCCAATATTTATAAATTTAATAGAGAGTGTGTGTACCAAACCATTGAAACTCTACAGGAAGGCTACACGGCACAAGATTTCTCAAATAGGGTGGTTTCCTATTATTTTTTTATTGCCTTAATCGAAAGATTATTACTCCTGGAGTACGTATTTCGCGCTTTTAGATTTTTAAATGACAACATCTATTTTTCGCGATTAAATGAAAAGTGAAAATTTTCAAGCGCGCGAAAACGCGACGCTTAAGTATGAATGTCGGGAAATATCTCCGTACGTCGTATTTCTGGTTCCCCCTCCCGCCCGGTGAGATGACCTTGAGGCGAGGCTTAGCTCTGATACGTCGCAGGATGCTAGCGGATAGCTGAGTACCTTGCTGAACGGTAGCGCTTGGCTTAAAAAAGGTTTATTAATACCTTATCAAACGAAGAAAACTTTCCGACATTAGCCAGTTTTAATAGGTGATTATTAAGACATGTTTCCCTGAGCTCTGTGCCTCATGCTTGCATTGGTAACCTCAGACGATACATAACTCCTATCCTCTCGTGTAGAAACTAGGTCCCTGTGACGTCATGCGGAGTGGAATCGCATGGGCGCCAATCTGGCCTTTTTCAAATGAGGATAAAATTTGACCCTTGCCATTCGTCTAAACCGGTATTTCAAAAACCAAATAATTTGTGTATTATGAATACACTAATGGTGGGTAACGAATCGCAATCAATGCCTTTCGTTTTCTTTGATGAAGGAAACTACCCTATTGAATTAAGATCACATATTGCGCTAGCTTTGATCAAAGGTGACCGAGTTACAATTGACAATCGCGAAGATATACATACAGAGGGAGCATCAAATCCGATAAAAAGAAGACCATCTCGTAATTCCTTACCAGAAGACATTAAAAAATTAATATAGGCCATATTATCGAGAAAAATGTGTCAAGAAGAAGATGCAGGCTATGTTAAACCACACAGAATATATTGTGACAGTACCAATCGAGCCGCGAGTTGGGCGCCATTTATGTGACAGAGCGCGTCGTCACATACGTGATTTGGAGGGAGATAATCACGATCGTCTCGAGCAAAGGAATACTGGAGTCAAAAAAATCATCACTCAATCTTAAACATACAAAATATATTTTACCCTTCATGAATTGTTACATTTTTCACAAAACAAAACAAAAAGAATAATACCTTGATGAGGATGATATGATTGAAATGATCCCACTTCGCAACAAAAACAAAATGATGACGATGATGAGAACGTGATGCTTCCCACCCTCCAAAATAGAACAAGTTACAAAACAACAACAAAAAAAATCAAATGTGAATTATTTGGGCCACTATCAACTTTCATTCTTGGATAAAGTTTTTGAACTTGGCTTTTCTGAGCACTTCTGAAAGTTATTTGAAAGGACGCGATGCACTATGGTCTTGGAGAAAACAATTTCTCTCTTCTGATTAGGGGAAATGAACGGTCGTCTGACCTTAAACAGATGATATAAGAATCGCGACTGCGACTTTCTTACAGTTTTCTGTTGAGGCTGGAACGGAGAAATGGTTTGTAGCACAAGGAGGTGAATCAGATGATCCACGGCACCGAGGTAACTCCTCTCGCACCGGGCGTGGGACACTGCCGCAACTCGTCCGGGCTGATGCCAGCGTTGGCCACCAAAAATACTCCGCTCTCAGCTATGATGGCGATCACGCACATCAATACTTTCCCCTAAGTCGTCCAGTCAATTATGCTCTCGATGCCTTCCCTTCACGGACATTTATACTCCTCGGGAGGGGAAAAATCACAGGTGGAATTGTTTGCGGGGAGGGAGGGTGATTCCACTGGGGCCGGAAATAAGTGGGTCACTAGCTGGTCCTAGATAACTGTGGCCAACACACCGGCCACCACACACCTAACTCATTCACTCTCTCACATACACACGTCGCAGGACGCTATGTCCGACCCCATGACTAACCCCTGCTCGAGTCGTCACGCTAACGTGAGCAAATACGAAAAATGCCCATTCGGCATATAATAAGAAAAAAAATTACTTTCTGTACGGTACGCTACATTGCCCTCCAACACGAAGGAATTTTTCATTGCGAGGGATGAAAAAGGGCCTCGTAAAGAAAAATGAGTTCGTGTTTCAAGAATGAACAAAATAAAATCACTCAGCTTGACCAAATGTAGTCACAAAAAATATAGGATGAGAGAGAAAAAAAATACGATTCTATTTCCGTCTCCCCTATCCTTTCCTCCACGACTAAAACAGGAAGAATCTCTCGGGTCCCACGGACGTTTTGATGGCAATACATGCCTTTTCTCTAAATCAATGATGATCTTGTTATCAATAAGAAAATCTATTCCCAATATTAATGGTTTCACTAGATTCTTAACAACCAGGCAAATTACTTCGAATTCAATGCATTCTATAGTGATCGTAAGAAAAACCTGACAAGTGACAGAAGGAGACTTCCGACTATCAGCACATATGATACATGATCTGTTCAGAGGAAAGCAAGGGATCATCGTTTTGATGTCTAATTCTTTAAAATATTCCTCCGAAATCGCGGAAATTGTGCTGCCCGTGTCCAACAGCGCTTTAACTTGAACGCCGATCGTCGAACAATCCACGATCGGACAGCAACGCCTCTCGGAATAAGCATTACCTTTCCTTTCGTCCCCTATCCTTTCCCCCAAGGATAAAATAGTATTGTCAGCCTTCAACTAATCACGCATCGACTCAGTTTTACTTGTCAAATCCACATGCATCTAATCAATTTTCAATTTAATGCCGTCAATTTTACTTGTTAAATCATCATGCATCGATTTAATTTTACTTGTTAAATCCTCACGCACTTCTTGAATCAAAGACACGAGGGTCTTAAGTGTATCATCCCTCGAATCTTCCGGTTTTGCCATAGTGGCATGCGAAAAATATTACCTCAATGGAACAAAAATATCCCTTAAAAATACAAACCAATGCTAACCTCGTGAACGTGTTCCATTGCCAGGCGTAAGACACCATTTATCTATGAACACGTCCCTCTGCAAAAGTGAACATAATCGCATGATCTATGCACAATTTACTATTTTGCGTATTATACGCATTACACGCATTGCCATTCAAGCCACGAGTTGGGCGCCATTTATGTGACAGTACCAATCGAGCCGCGAGTTGGGCGCCATTCATGTGACAGAGCGCGTCGTCACATGTGATTTTGAGGGAGATAATCACGATCGTCTCGAGCAAAGGAATACTGGAGTCAAACAAATCATCATTCACTCTTAAACATACAAAATATAGTTTACCCTTCATGAATTGTTACATTTTTCACAAAACAAAACAAAAAGAATAATACCCTGATGAGGATGATATGATTGAAATAATCCCACTTCGCAACAAAAGCAAAATAATGACGATGATGAGAACGTGATGCTTCCCACCCTCCAAAAAAGTACAAGTTACAAAAAAACAACAAAAAAATCTAATGTGAATTATTTGGGCCACTATCAACTTGTATTCTTGGATAAAGTTTTTTGAACTTGGCTTTTCTGAGCACTTCTGAAAGTTATTTGAAAGGACGCGATGCACTATGGTCTTGGAGAAAACAATTTCTCTCTTCTGATTAGGGGAAATGAACGGTCGTCTGACCTTAAACAGATGATATAAGAATCGCGACTGCGACTTTCTTACAGTTTTCTGTTGAGGCTGGAACGGAGAAATGGTTTGTAGCACAAGGAGGTGAATCAGATGATCCACGGCACCGAGGTAACTCCTCTCGCACCGGGCGTGGGACACTGCCGCAACTCGTCCGGGCTGATGCCAGCGTTGGCCACCAAAAATACTCCGCTCTCAGCTATGATGGCGATCACGCACATCAATACTTTCCCCTAAGTCGTCCAGTCAATTATGCTCTCGATGCCTTCCCTTCACGGACATTTATACTCCTCGGGAGGGGAAAAATCACAGGTGGAATTGTTTGCGGGGAGGGAGGGTGATTCCACTGGGGCCGGAAATAAGTGGGTCACTAGCTGGTCCTAGATAACTGTGGCCAACACACCGGCCACCACACACCTAACTCATTCACTCTCTCACATACACACGTCGCAGGACGCTATGTCCGACCCCATGACTAACCCCTGCTCGAGTCGTCACGCTAACGTGAGCAAATACGAAAAATGCCCATTCGGCATATAATAAGAAAAAAAATTACTTTCTGTACGGTACGCTACAATATTAATAATGAAATACACACACGTATTCATGGGTTGCGAACATAAAATTTGTGGTTATTCACAAAAGAACGTGATAATTAAAGTTAACACACAAAATATGGGGAGTAGCACTTGAAATGATGTTAGTAGGGCTGGATTGACATGGATCGGATACAAAATACATAGAAACCAAAATCAACTTGATAACATCAAACTAAGTTTTAAATGAACTGCGTTTAAATCTTCCTGCAGGGCTTAAAATTCCACTGCTACACATTAGAAATTCAGGATTCACTTATTGTTCCAGCGCAACTTGAAAAAGGGGGGGGGGTAGGAGAGAAAAACGTTCTCGACACTGCTTCGACCGGGTAAAGTGGTGAGGGCACGGTTTTTTACTGCACCTTGTTCGGGAACACGAAGTCACACGAGGGGATGGCGAGACCAAGCAGACTTCTCATGAGCTCGTGATGTTTTCTCGTTGCGTGTTCCAGGCCGTTGATTTGAGAGTTGCCAAGGTACTTTCTCTCTCTCTCCGATGCCCAGTGGCTCAATGCTCAACTGAGGCGAGCAAAAGCAAGCCGTAGTTGCCTCGGGAATCTGCCGATCATTTCCCTGTCTCTCTCTCCCATGCCTGGTGGCTCAATGCTCATGCACACGTCATGAGAGGGGAAGGGAGGGGAGGGCAGTGGTTTTCTCTCGCGCGCTCTGTCGGGCCGTGATTCACTCACATCGTTGCGCGGTATTCAAAAATGCTGTTCACAAGTACACAAAAAAAATTAAACTTACACTAAATAAACTTAACAGCAAAAAAAGGAAAGGGTAGAAACTGGAACATATGCTCCCCATAAATGGTCAAAATATTGCTAAAATGTATTGTAAAAATATATGGCTAAAATGGTTAAGAGGCATAAATGATAAGCAAAACAAGATTTCCCGTCATTTTATATAAATTTTCTTCTATGTTCTTTCACTTTGTCTTTGAACCTTCTTCCAGTCTGACCAACATAACAAATTCCACAATCGTCGCATTTTAATTTATACACTCCACTTCTATCCATTCGATCGTATTTGTCCTTAAAATTAAATGAAATCTTGACAAGTGTCATAGGGTTATAAAATGATACATTGCAATTATTTTTAGGGAAGACATTCTGGAGTTTATAGGAAATATTTCTTATGAACGGTAGTTTGACCCAGCGGGTGATTTTTGTCGGAATCATACACAGTGATGTCAGTAACTTTGTGGATCTTTTAGAGCGATAGCGTTTAAGCATCTTGTCTAAACACAAGGTATTGAAGCCATTTCTACCTGCTATGGTTTTTATAATTTGGAGTTCTTTATTGAAGTTGTGGACTGTCATAGGAATATTCATTAGCCGGTGGATCATACACCTCAATGAAGCTAACTTATGTGTGTGGTGATGAGAAGAATCTACGGGAATAATAACATCAATAAAGGTTTCTTTTCTATATGTTGCTAGATCATGCTTACCACCTTTTATAGAAACATTTAAATCTAAGAAATTTATATTGTCTCCTCCAAATTCAGTCGTAAATTTAATATTGCTGTGGATGGAATTTAAAAGATTGTTAAATTATTTAATTGGCGTGATGAGCCCGTTCATAAACATAATATATCGTCTACATATCTAAACCAATAGAGTACATTAGTCAGAAGGGGGTTACCAGAGCTGAATAGTTTATACTCCAGATTTTCCATGAATATTTCAGCAAGAATCGGGGAGAGAGGCGATCCCATAGCAAGGCCAGTGTTTTGTAAGTAAAAACTGCCGTTATAAATAAAATAGTTCTGTGACAGACACAAGTTTAGAAGCTTCTCAATCTCTTTAAGTATCACCGGGTCACATTTAGCGTCTTTTAGTGAGTCTAGGGCCAAGTTAGAAGCTTCAGCAGTCGGAACGGACGTGAACAAATTAGTCACATCGAAAGAGATAAGTTTAGCGTTAGGGGGGGAACTATATTAGATATTTTCTCTGATAATTCAATTGAATTTTTAACGCTATGCTTGGGTTTGAAACAAGAAAGTTGCCTACTTAAAGTATTGAATCCCCGCACGGGGGGAAGAGGGTGATCTCTTCCTTTGGGGAGCCGCGCCCCCACGGACCCGAGCCCACCGAGGAGACAACCTCGTTAAAAAAAACCCGGTACGACTAGGGTAGCGTCCGAACAGTCTTGTGGGCCCGACTGTCCGTGTAAGGCGATACTATCTTGCCTTAGCCCACCCACGTGTTTGCCGTGCGTGGCGACCCGTGTCGCAGGGAACGGGGATCCTGGTGGCTGAGGGGACCTCTTCTGTGGGAGGGGAGAATCCTCAACACTAAACTTTGGCCCTTGACTCTCCTAGACGGGCGGCCGGGAACTAACCCATTCCCGTTCAATCGGCTCCTGGCGGCTGGGGAGCTTGGCGGCTCTTTTCGAGCGTACGCCAGGAAGGGTGAGCGTGATCCAAAGGGACACTGCCAAGAGCATTCTCGGAGGGGCACGTCAATATCTTCGGGGGAACCTGGCGCTCTGCACCGGCCCGCGGTGCATCGTACCCTTGTCGGACTCCATGGTGGGTGGGGCCCCGGAGATGAATATAATCAATGTCTATGGATACCCAAAACCCAACACCCATTGCCTCTAGGGAGGCTAATCCCAGCAAACGGCTATGTACGGAAAATGTACTACAGAATGATAACCCTTCTTACGTAGTAATGAGCAGCATAGAAGAAGGAGCTTTGAAAAAAGTGTCTCAGTTCGTAATCGCGAAAGTTATCCAGGGGTTGGTTGGCGATGTAAAAACGGCGAAGAGACTGCGGTCAGGTTCTCTCCTCATACAGGTCAACAATTCAAGACAAGCAAAGAAACTGCTTGAGCTGAAAGAGTTCTTCCAAGTCCCAGTGAAAGTTGATCCCCGCCTATCACTAAACACTTGTGACGGCGTCGTAACATCTTGGGATCTTTCAGACTGCACCGAGGAGGAAATCAAAGAAGGCCTGGAAGACCAAAAGGTAATATCGGTCCGCCGCTTGAAAACGAGGCGAAGCGGTACTCTAAAGGACACGAACAGCTTTGTCCTCACCTTCGCCCTTCCGAAGCTTCCCTCGTCCATCTATGTATTCTACAGCGCTATCCAAGTTCGACCGTATATTCCTAAGCCTATCCGATGCTTCCGTTTTCAAAGGTATGGACACACTTCAGGCAACTGTAAGGGAGAGGAACTCTGTGGTAGATGCTCTCTGAAGAAGCACGAAGGAGACTGTAGAGAAAAGGAAAAATGTGTGAACTGCCATAGAGATCATCCAGCGTGGTCAGCATCCTACCCAATATTTGTAGAAGAAAAGAAAATACAAGAAATAAAAACCTTAAAGAAAATAACTTACGGAGAGACCAAGAAAGAATTCAGAGCTCTGCACCCTGTTTTCTCTGGAAAATCCTATAGCCAGGTGACGGCCAAAAAATATGTGGACGCTGCCGTGCAGACACACACGCCTTCTGTATGCGCGCCATGCAAAGGCGTGTTCCTGCCCGCCAAGCCTAAGAACTTAACAAGTATTAGCATCACGAAGGATAAAGCTAAGGCTACTGCGGAGAGTGACTCTTCGGGCGAAAACTCGCCTTCATCAAAGAAGGCCAAAACTATCTTACACAAAACTCATTTTTTTAAATCGGACCTCGAGGAGGACGCAGTATCAGACGATATGATGGACGCCGATCCCTCCGAGGTAGCTAAGCAATTCAAATGCTCGACAAATCCTCCAGGAAAGGGGAAGACGAGACTACGACGATCGTAGTCGACCGCATAAGGCATTTTTAATATATCTATTTTTATTATTAATGAATTTTATGTTTAAAACCTTACAGTGGAACTGTAACGGTATTTACCGACACAAGGAGGAGCTGTATACTCTAATTAAGGATTCTTACCCATCGTGCATATGTCTGCAGGAAACTCATCTGAAACCATCCGACAGAATGTCATTACAGGGCTATTGCGTTTACCGGGCCGATGATGCAAGTGGCAATAGAGCCCAGGGAGGGGTTGCAATAGCTGTCCGGGAGAGCATTTACTCTTCCCAGATCACGTTGAGAACCCCCCTACAGGCAATTGCAGTCTCGGTAGCCACCCCAGAGTTAGTTACCTTTTGTAACGTTTACTTGCCCCAGTGGCTACCTGTAAACAAGAATGTCCTTGAGTCGCTAGTCGCTCAGCTTCCAAAACCACACGTGCTGTTGGGGGCTCATTTTAATGCTCATGACTCCCTTTGGGGAAGCAACAGAGCACAAGCTAATAGTAGAGGAAAGCTAATAGCTAATTTTATTAATGATTTTAATTTTATTTTACTCAACAACGGCGAACACACTTGTTTCAATAGTCATAATGGAGAGTTCTCGGTTATTGACTTGTGTTTTTATAGTTGTAGTTTAAGAGCTAGATTACAGCTGTCAGTACATAACGACCTCTGCGGAAGCGACCATATCCTGATTTTTATTTCGAAAGCGAGTAGATGAATTTGCGATTTTAACTGACCCCGTACTTGGACGATTACAAAAGGGGACTGGCCGCTTTTTAGAAATCTTTTCAATTTTACATTTACTGACGACCAAAATGGAGCTGAAAATGTTTTAACCCTTACGAAAGCTATATTGGATGCTGCCAAAGCTAGCGTCCCTAGGACATCGATAGCTGCAAGGCGTCCACCCGTACCATGGTGGAACAACGAGTGCGCAGAAACTATTGCCGCAAGGAAAAGAGCGCTTAAGAACTTTCAAAAATACCCAACCACAATGAACCTGGCACCTTTCCGTCGACTCCGGGCCAAAGCTAGGCGGATAAACAAGGAAGCCAAAAAGGCTTCGTGGATTTCCTATGCGTCCCAAATAAACTGTCGGACTCCTATATCGAAGGTATGGGAAAATGTGAATAAATCACAGGAAGCCGAACGGCCACTGCTATCGCTGGCCTAAAAGCGGAACCCAAAATTGCAACTTCCAGACAGGAAGTCGCGGAAGCATTTGTGGAGCACTTCACTGAAGTAAGCTCTTCCAAAAATTATGACCAGGCATTCATATCAATGAGACGGATAGCTGAGATAGCCCCTATGAATTTTGACACTAAAGCAGACTTTCCATATAATGAGCCCTTTAGTCTATGGGAACTCGAAGCTGCAATCGCATGCTCAAAGAATACATCTCCAGGTGGCGATAACATCCACTTCCTACGGAACATGCCTTCATACGGAATCTCCCCGTTAAGGCTTTTGCTGATATATTGTCAACGTTCAACTAGATCTGGTATGATGGATCTTTCCCGGATGCATGGCGGGAATCTGTAGTCATCCCTGTCCTTAAACAGGGTAAGGATAGCAGCGATCCTGGGAGCTACCGCCCCATATCACTAACAAGTAGCCTATGTAAAATAATGGAGAGAATGGTTAACAGACCCCGCACGGGGGGAAGAGAGTAATCTCTTCCTTTGGGGAGCCGCGCCCCCACGGACCCGAGCCCACCGAGGAGACAAGCTCGTCAAAAAACCCTTCGTACGCTAGGATAGCGTCCAGACAGCATGTGAGTCTGCTGTGCTGAGTAGCCGAAACATCTGGCGTCCAGATTCACCCACGTGTTTGCCGTGCGTGGAGACCCGTACAAGGGGGAGAAGGGGATCCTGGTGGGTGAGTTCTCCGACACCCAGCTGGGCGTCGGAAACCCGGTATGGGCCGGAGTGCAACACCCCACTTCGGCCATGGATTCCCCCGAAAAACGGGCGGCCGAGAAGAGCCCAGCTCGGTCAATCGGCTCCTGGTGGCTGGGGAGCTTGGCGGCTCCTTCCGAGCGTACGACAGGACGGGTTAGTGCTGGAGATATGGGGGTCTCCGTAGGGCGGCCGAAGGCGTGTGGGTTCGGAGGGCCCCTGCGCTGGAGGTTCTAACCCGAAAGGGATCCCCTGTCAAAGGTTCCTATATCCCTTGGGTAGCCCTGACGTCCATTCCGGCTTGCGGGTGGCGTCCCAAATGTGTGGCTCCGTGGTATGTGGGGAGCCCAGGGGATGAATTCTATATGCTTGGATGGCTGAAGAAACTCTACCTCCAACCAAAAGATCCCGTCCAGACGACGGGAGAGTTAAAGTTCACGGCGCTAGTCAGCGCTACCTAGTAATGAGGTGCCAGAAGGAAGGGGAGAACCTGAAAAAGGGGTCCCCCTTCCTTATTCGCAAAGTTTTATCGGGTTTGGTTCTCGGGGAGCTGAAATCAGCTAAAAAGCTTCGCGATGGCACACTGCTCATTGAAACTGAAAATAAAGCCCAGAGCGAAAAGTTACTTAATGTTAATAAGCTTCATGATATTCCCGTCAGGGTCGAGGTGCACTCCACCCTAAACACCTGTCGGGGAGTTATAAGCCACTTTGATCTGCTGTACGTTGAGATCGACGAGATCAAACGTGAGATGGCCTCCCAAGGAGTCTCTGATGCTCGTCGAGTCACTACAAGGCGCAACGGAGAGAAAATCGACTCGACCCCGCACGGGGGGAAGAGAGTAATCTCTTCCTTTGGGGAGTCGCGCCCCCACGGACCCGAGCCCACCGGGGAGACAACCTCGTCAAAAAACCCTTCGTACGCTAGGATAGCGTCCAGACAGCATGTGAGTCTGCTGTGCTGAGTAGCCGAAACATCTGGCGTCCAGATTCGCCCACGTGTTTGCCGTGCGTGGAGACCCGTACAAGGGGGAGAAGGGGATCCTGGTGGGTGAGTTCTCCGGCACCCAGCTGGGCGTCGGAAACCCGGTATGGGCCGGAGTTCAACACCCCACTTCGGCCATGGATTCCCCGAAAAACGGGCGGCCGAGAAGAGCCCAGCTCGGTCAATCGGCTCCTGGCGGCTGGGGAGCTTGGCGGCTCCTTCCGAGCGTACGACAGGACGGGTTAGTGCTGGAGATATGGGGGTCTCCGTACGGCGGCCGAAGGTGCGTGGGTTCGGAGGGCCCTCGCGCTGGAGGTTCTAACCCAAGAGATCCCCTATCAAAGGTTCCTATATCCCTCGGGTAGCCCTGGTGACCACACCGGATCTCGGTGTGGCGTCCCGAATGTGTGGCTCCGTGGTGGATGGGGAGCCCAGGGGATGGATTTCTGTTTTGAGTCCATGGATAACAACTTTCTTCCTCCAACGAAAAGATCCCGTCCGGAAGTGGGCGGGGGAGAAAGTAAGTCTACCGCATGTCGGAAATTCCTTGTTATGAGATGTGCTAATGATGGTGAGACCCTGACAAAGGTATCTCCCTTTCTAATAAGACGAGTTCTGTCGGCAGCGATACCCGGTGACTTAGAATCGGCCAAAAAATTAAGGGATGGATCACTGTTAATTAAAACCAGCAACGAAACACAAAGCGAAAAGTTATTGAAAATGACAAAATTTAACGAAATACCCGTTAAGGTCCAGGTGCACCAAACACTCAATACATGTCGGGGAGTCATTTCGCATTACGACCTACTCTACGTCTCTGAAGATGACATAAAGAGTGAGATGGCGTCTCAGGGTGTATTAGTCTGCCGCCGTCTAAAGACAAAGAGGAACGGTGAGCTGACCAACAGCACGTCCGTCATCCTCACTTTCTGTCGTGACATACTTCCTAACAAGGTCTATGTGGGATACGAATCTGTTTCCGTAAGGCCATTCATTAGCCCCATGCGGTGTTTTCAATGCCAACGTTTCGGCCACATCGCTACCAGGTGTGAGGGCAAGGCCACCTGCCCGCGCTGTGGCAAAGATAAACACGAAGGTGACGCGTGCACCTCTGAACCAACCTGTGTGAATTGCGAGGGATCACATCCGGTTTATTCTCGAGATTTCCCCAAGATGAGAGAAGAGAAAAAAAATAATGAAGATAAAGACCGTGGAAAAGCTGCCATATCAAGAAGCACGAAAGAAATACAGAACACTCATCGCGCCTACGTTCTCCCGTTCGTATGCTGCCGTAGGAGATAGTGAGAAAAATAACAATACAGACACGCAAGAGAAAAATAAGGAAGAACATACTATTAAGAATGTAAAGCAAGCCAAGCCGGATAAGGCTACCAAGCCGGCAACGAAGAAGGGCACACCGCCGGAAAAAACGATGCTAGTCAGGGCTCTTCAAAGAAGAACCCAACCACAACACCCACCGTGGCCACGCAAAGCAGGCGTGGAAAATCCCAGTCCCCGGGTCCATCTGGTTCGCGCACGCGTAGCCAACCAGAGTCTATGGAAGAAGACGAATATATTTCCGAGTCAGAAATCATCCGGGCGAAGGCTAAGGAGAGAAGACGCATTAAGCGTTGACTCTCCCTCTGGCAGTTTTAAATTAATTTTGTAAGAGCAGTTTCATTTAGATTATTATAAGGTGCGAGACGACGAGGGTCGCCTCGAACGGACTTCCTCTGAGACCCAGCCATTAGGCACGTTCCTGCTGTCATCGGAAGAGTCGCCTGACAAACGATCCCTTCGGTGACTCCAGGGCGTGGGCTTGTGGCTGCTAGGGTCGGCAGTTGGTGTTGTGCAGCGAAACAAGGTGTATGGCTTGGGACTGAATAAAGGAAGTTGCTTGTGTGACAGAATTTGGACTTGTTCACTGCTTTGTTTCCCCCGAACCCCTTTATCGTCGGAGAAGACGACTTACATCTGGTGTCCGAAGTGGGGGATCTTTGCTAAATTCTAGGGGAAGCAACTGGATATCAAGTCACAAACAAAGGTGGAGAACAATCTAGAATGACGGGTCGGATCAGCTTATCGGGCCGCAAGATGAACCTCCAGCAGGCGGTGGATGAGCTATCCGCGCAACTGCGGATTCTCAAGGAAGAAAACGAAGGTTTTCGGGCCCGTGCGGATAACACAAAGGGGGAAGGACAAATCACGGGGAAGTCATTCTCAATGGTATCCTCCATTGAGTATTTCTCTGGCGCCGCGGGGGAGAACGTGGAGACGTTCTTCTCGCAAGTGGAGCAGGTGGCGAAACTTAGTGGTTGGAGCGACGACGACAAGCTAAGTGTGATCACCTTACGCACCCGCGGGGGGGCACTAGAGCACCTGCGGGCGAAGGAGAGAGCAGGGGCTGTTAAAACATATGATGACGCTCGGAAGTCTCTGTTAGAAAGGTACCGGGGGGTTAAAAACCGACGGTTCTACAGAGAGATGCTTGCTTGCGTCCGCATGGCACCCAGGGAGCGGATCGAGGAATTTGCGGACCGCATTCGTGAATTGAACAGCCACACGTGGAAGGAGGAGGAAGATGCCGCAGCGGCCGCGATACGCCAATCCGAATCGGATGAAAGGGCTTTGGACGCGTTTTTAAACGGCCTGCCGGGCAGAGTGGGGGAACATACGCGTCTTGCGATGCCGGAAACCTTCGACGCAGCCGTTAATGTGGCCGTGCGTATACGCGAGGCAGAGAGGAGGGCTCATCCGGAGACGGAAGAGAGAAACGTTTTCACGATGCGTGAGGGAGTCTGTCATGCTTGTGGGCAACCCGGCCACTTTGCGAGAGAGTGTGCAAACAGGGGTGGAATGCGGTGCTTTAATTGCGGTGGACAAGGACATTGGGCGAGGAATTGCCGAGTGGGGGGGCGGATGCGCGTCGGGGGGCGCGTTGAGCGTCTTTAAACGGTTCCGGGGCCGAGCAGGCCGCCCGCCAAGGCCCCCGGTAAAGACTTTGATTCCATGTGTGCACCGTGAAGGGGGAATGGAGGACTTAGCGGTGATTGTCACGTGTGAATATAAGAGGCGGCGTATGTTAGTGGACACTGGGGCCCAGGTGAGTCTAGTGACTAAGGAGTGCTGTGGGGGACAAGTTCCACGTAGGTCTCGTTTTAGGATAAAGGGTCTGACGGGTAGATGTATTTGGAATTACGGAGAGGTAGTGCTTCCGGTATGGTTCGGAAGCGATGTGCATAATCTTCGGGCCCAAGTAGTGGACACCTTGGGCGGGTATGAAGGCCTTATTGGTATTGACTTCCTTCGTGAATCGGGGGCCGTTATTGACGTGAAAAAGGGGGAACTCTCAATTGGGGGGTCAATAATTCCCTTGACCGAGAGAGGGAGAGCGAGATCCGGAGAATTCGCACTGCGGTCAGAGGAGGCATTTGGAGAGGGGCCGGGATGTGCGGTGACGACCATGAGAGGATTTACGTCGGGGGGCGTGGCTTCCACCGCCAGAGGGGGCGGACCCGGAATTATGTCATGGGAATGACCGAGGGACGTGTCGACAGCCGGCCCGGAAGGGAAGCCAGAGGTCGCCGAGAGAAATTTTGACAGCCCTGGGGCGGGAAAACCAAGGAGGAGAGCTAGGCGGCAGCGCGGAAGGAAGCGGCGGAGGGCGGGCGGAATGGCTATCCTACCGACGGACTCTTCGGTGGGACAGGCGGAGGGGTTGGAGGGGCTGGAGGGGCCTGATTTCGTGGGTCATGAGGGACCTTGGAGCCGCCGGCCACGTGTGGATGTGCCGGTTCGACTCCCAGCGGCGGAAGTAATCCCAGCCCGTTCATCGAAGCTCGTATCCCTCCCCTTACCCGGGCGGGAGTGGACGGAGGGAGAAGAGTGCGTGTTGGAGCCGGCTCTCGAGATGGAGGAGTGTTTAGTTGCCCGGTGTTTGTGTCGAGTGGACGGGGGAGGAAGCGCGAAGGTGCGCGTGAGTAATTATGGGGAGTCGACAGTAAATCTATGCAAGGGCACAGTGGTGGCGACAGTGAGCGATGTAGATTTTGTTTCAAATGAAAGATTCTGCGGGGATGATGTTGAGGGTGCATGCGATAGGAATGTGCGCTCTGTGGAGAGTACGAGTCTGTGCGAGCTTTCGGATAGTGACATTGAAGGGAAATTGACGCACCTGAATGTGGGGGAAAAAGCTGTTATGCATCCCCTAATAGGAAGGTACAGGCATTTGTTCTCATTAACGGTTACACCCCCTGCGACCCACTTGGTAGAGCATCATATTCCTACAGGTGACGCCCGTCCCATTTATCGGAGACCCTATCGCACTCCGCATCATCTAAAGCCTTTAGTGGAAAATTTTGTGAAGGAACAGTTGGAAGGGGGAATAATATCGCCTAGTCACAGCCCTTGGGCCTCACCCGTTGTGATCGTGCCAAAGAAATCTGAGGACGGAAAGCCTAAGTACCGGTTCTGCATAGACTACCGTGCTTTAAATGCAATTACTAAACCGGATGTATACCCACTTCCAAACATTACGGAAACCTTGGACTATTTGGGGGGGTGTAGGTATTTCTCGACCCTCGATCTAACGGCAGGTTATCACCAAATTCCCATGGCCCCTGAGTCACGCGAGAAGACTGCCTTTATTGTAAATAGCGGATTATACGAATACCAACGTATGCCAATGGGACTAAGAAACGCGCCAAGTGTATTCCAACGTATGATGGACGGAGTCTTCAGGGGAATGACCCCCACAGAGTGCTTGGTGTATCTCGATGACGTTATTGTATTTGGCGGGTCGATTGAAGAGCATGCAGCGCGGCTGGGCCGAGTGTTTGAGAGGCTCGAGTCGGCCAGGTTGTCCTTGAAATTGACAAAATGTCACTTTGCCCTTTCTCAAGTAAGCTATCTAGGCCACATTATCAGCGGAAAGGGAATTCAACCGGACCCAAGTAAGATTTCGGCGGTAATGGACTTCCCCACTCCCAAGACGGTAAAGGAGACACAATCGTTTTTAGGAATGACTAATTATTACCGTCGATTTATTAAAGATTATGCCATTCTCGCTCGCCCGCTTACAATGTTACTGAAAAAGGGAACTGCATTCGTTTGGGCTCCGGAGTGCGACGAAGCAGTGGAAGGGCTAAAACGGGCGTTGACGAGCAGCCCAGTGTTGGTATATCCAGATTTCTCCTTGCCTTTCATCATAGCGACGGATGCAAGTAATTTCGCGATAGGTGCCGTCCTATCACAGGTGGTCAATAATGAGGAGCACCCGGTCGCATTCGCATCGAGGCAATTAAAGAAACCGGAAGTGAATTATACGACGACGGAGAAGGAACTTTTGGCCATTACGTGGGCGGTGGGACACTTCCGGTGTTACATCTACGGCCGGAAATTTACCATTTTGACAGACCACGCCGCGCTCACTTGGCTTTTTGGATTAAAGGACCCCAGTAGCAGGTTAATGAGATGGACTTTGAAATTGAGCGAGTACGATTAAAAAGTAATTCATAAACCTGGTAAGACCCATGCAAATGCGGATGCCTTAAGCAGGAAGATTCACCAAGTATCCGTGGAAGAGGTTATAGATTTTCGGAAGGAGCAGGAAAAAGATTCCGAGTGTATTGAATGGAAAGGAAGAGAGGGACTCGTGGTCGATGGGGGTATACTATGGAAGGAAACTATAATGGGAAAAAGAGTAGTAGTGCCTCGCAGCTGCCGAGAGAAAGTGCTCCGTCAGTGCCACGACCATATACTGTCAGGACATTTAGGTGTACAGGCAACAGGAAGTAGGGTTAAAAGGGACTTTTGGTGGCCATCCTATTCGCGAGATGTCAAGAAGTATGTAAAGGGCTGCATTGCCTGTAGTCAGAGGAGCCCTTATGGTAGGTGCAAGGCCCCATTACAAGCACTACCAGCAGCGAATAGGCCTTTCGAGTTTATTGCAATAGACATTGTGGGTCCCCTTCCGAAGACAGAGGAGGGTTATAGGTATATCTTGTCGATACTTGATCATTTCTCGAGATATTTAGTGATGGTACCATTAACAGATCAGAAATCTGAATCCGTTTCAGTGGCACTAGTGAAGCAGTGGATACTGAGGTTCGGAGTGCCGGAAACACTTCTTACTGATCAGGGAACTAATTTCATGTCAGAACTTTTTAGACAGGTCTGTAAGTTGTTACGAATAAATCAGTTGAGGACGTCACCCTTCCACCCAGAATGCAACGGGCGAGTGGAGAAAGTTCATAGAACTATTGCGCAGATCCTCAGTCATTATGTCAATGTAAGAAACAACGATTGGGGGCGCCATATTGACTTTGCCGTCGCGAGCTACAACTGTAGTTATCATCGTAGCACAGGTTTCACCCCTCATGAATTGGTATTTGGACGTCAAATGGTATCGCCTTTCCAATGCGTCGAAGATGGCGTGTTAGAAAAAGAGCACCCTGGGGTGTCTGGGTTAAGGGATAGATTAAAGGAAATGTGGTTAAAGTGTGCGAACAATGATCGCATAGCAGAAAGGAAACGGCGAGAGGCCGTGAAGGGGAAGGGTAAGCGTTGGCAATACAAGGAAGGAGATTACGTATTTCTAAGTGATCCCTGTATGAAGGTAGGGCAAGTGAAGAAATTTCACAAACCATGGAAGGGCCCATACCGCATATCAAAAGTGTTGTCGACATGCAACCTAGTGCTGGAGCTCCCATTCCGCAGCGTATTGGTACACAGGAATCGCATTAAACCCTATTTTGGCCCCATTCCCCCTCCTAGTTTAGGAACAGCTGATCGCAGGCCAGGCAGGCCGAGGAAGGAGCGGGCATCGCCGCCCTCCCAGCCGTCCGAAGACGCCGCTGTTACTTCTGAGGCCGAATGGGAGTGCGAGGGAGTGGGCGTGGTCGCCCCGGCCGTCGGGTCCGACGATGGGTGGGACACAGCTGAGGAGGAATCATCGTGCAGCACGGAGCCTCCCTACATCCCTCCCCCCCAAGTGCATCCATTGCCGGCCGAACGTTCTCCCTACTACCTCAGATCGTCGGAGCCAAGTGTTGACCCTCCTCCCTCCCCCCTTCCTGAGTCGGCGGGAGACCCCTCAGTGTCCCCTCCGCCCCCACAGCCTTCGCCGTTGGGATGCTCCCCTTATTTCCTTCGTCCACGGGCAGCTCGACCGTCGGTGGAGGGGGTGTAATTTGGGCAGTGATGTTGGAAGAGGGTGGTGGCTGGAGGAAACGTAGAACCCAAGAGCTATCGCTGTGTCTGGTTTATGTCTCTCATTTGTTTTAATTTTTGTAATTTCTTTTAATTTGGATTATTTTGGGTTTGGGACATGTACTTATTATATTCTGGATGGGTTGATTTCTTTGGTTTAATTGCTTCGGGAGTGTTAGCAACTCACTTTGGGGGGGATGTGGATGTAAGAGCAGTTTCATTTAGATTATTATAAGGTGCGAGACGACGAGGGTCGCCTCGAACGGACTTCCTCTGAGACCCAGCCATTAGGCACGTTCCTGCTGTCATCGGAAGAGTCGCCTGACAAACGATCCCTTCGGTGACTCCAGGGCGTGGGCTTGTGGCTGCTAGGGTCGGCAGTTGGTGTTGTGCAGCGAAACAAGGTGTATGGCTTGGGACTGAATAAAGGAAGTTGCTTGTGTGACAGAATTTGGACTTGTTCACTGCTTTGTTTCCCCCGAACCCCTTTATCGTCGGCGAAGACGACTTACAATTTATCTATTTATTTATTTATTTTTATCAATTTTTAATGGCTTTTATCATACAGTGGAACTGTAACGGTTTTTATCCGCCTAAGGAGGAGCTAGAAATTTAAATCAGAGATTTTAACCCGTCCTGTATATGTTTGCAGAAAACACATTTTAAGGACACGGACAAGGGATATTTAAAACATTTTAACGCCCATGGTGGAGTTTAGGTTTTTGTTCGGGAGGCACTTTACACCTCCAGAATAAATCTTAACACACCGTTCCAAGCGGTAGCGGTGACGGTGCACGCTCCCGAGGCGATAACGGTGTGCAACGTTTACCTGCCGGAGGGTGCACCCGTCACACGTTTTAAACTAGAATCCCTTGTTCACCAGCTACCTCAGCCTTTTATTTTACTCGGAGATTTTAATGCTCACGATCGGCTATGGGGAAGCACCCCGGGACAGTGCAACTGTAGGGGACGTATTTTATCAAGTTTTATTAGTGATTTTAACCTATTTTTACTCAATAACGGCGAGAAAACCCGTTTTAACTCTTTTAGCGGCGATTTCTCCTCCATTGACTTGTGTATTTTATCGACTAGTTTGGTCAACAAAATTTCATTTCGCGTTCACGACGACCTTAGTGGAAGCGACCATTTCCCTATTTTACTCTCCAAGGACCGACAATTTAACCCTGATTTTATCAGACCGGGCAGCTGGGTTATCCAGAAAGCCGACTGGTATAGTTTTAAAGAAATTTTTAAGTATATATGTGATGAAAACCGCGATAGCGTCTCCAATGTCAAATGTTTAACGGCAGCTATCATCAACGCGGCGGACATAAGTGTGCCACGGTCTCGGGGCATTACGTCGAGGCCTGCCGCTCCATGGTGGAACGATTAATGCGCCAAGGCTA
This sequence comes from Ischnura elegans, assembly GCF_921293095.1. Taxonomy (NCBI): domain Eukaryota; kingdom Metazoa; phylum Arthropoda; class Insecta; order Odonata; family Coenagrionidae; genus Ischnura; species Ischnura elegans. The sequence continues at coordinate 66,422,906 of NC_060259.1, read as the reverse complement.
TCCGTCTTCGTAAGAAGGCGTTGAGAATTTTCAACAAGTATCCCACGGCCAATAACCTGTCCGCTTTCCGACGCCTAAGAGCGAAAGCCCGCCAAGTTGTGAAAGAGGCAAAGAAGAACTCTTGGATGAAATACGTCTAGTATTAATATTAGGACACCACTAGATCAGGTATGGCGTAAAGTGAAGCAAATTTCGGGTAGCCGTCAGCAATGTGGGGTCTCCTACTTGAAAGTCAACGGAACAACCATAACTTCACTCCCTGTCATCGGCGACATCTTCGGCCAGCTACTCACCAAAACAAGCAGCGACGAAAGCTACGACCCATCTTTTCGCTTTTTCAAGCGGCGCCTAGAAGCCATCCCTATTTGTTTTAAGGAGACGTGCATGACGGCAGATTACAACATTCCGTTTTCTATGTGGGAGTTGCGTTCTGCCATCCACGAATCACATGATACCTCTCCAGGACCAGACGAAATCCACAATGGCTTTCTTCGCAACCTCCCGGAATCCGCGTTGCTGGAAGTCCTGCGAACCTATAATCAACTATGGGTGGCAGGCACTTTTCCTTCATCCTGGCGGGAGAGTGTCATCATCCCCATACCCAAGCATGGGAAAGATAGGACTAACCCAAATTCTTACCGTCCGATCTCACTCACCAGCTGCTTATGCAAGCTCATGGAGAGAATGGTTAATCGGAGGCTCATTTGGTGGTTGGAACGCCGAAACCTTCTCTGCAATATTCAAAGTGGATTTAGAAGGGGCCGCTCCACCTTGGACCACTTGGTGAGGATCGAGAATTATATCCAAGAAGCCTTCATCCTCCGCCAACACGTGGTTGGGGTTTTCTTCGACATAGAGAAGGCCTACGATCGGGTTTGGCGCAGAAAAATCTTACGCACTCTGCATGATTGGGGTTTTAGGGGTAACTTACCAACTTTTATTCAAAAATTTTTAAAAAACCGTATTTTTAAAGTAAGGACGGGGCAGTTCCTAACGCGTCCCTACCCTCTCGACAACGGAGTCCCCCAGGGGTCCGTCTTGAGCGTGACGCTTTTCGCTATTGCGATCAACGACGTAGCTAAATACATCCAGACGCCGATAATGGCCACTATTCGTTGATGACCTGGCGATATTCTGCAGGTCATCTAGAGTGGCCAACATATCGAGATTGATCCAACTCACGTTGAACAGATTAGACCAATGGACCCATAGTAGCGGTTTTAGATTTTCAACTGAGAAAACCAAATGCGTTCACTTCCACCGTGTCAGAGGCGTCCACCTTCCTCCTACACTTCGTCTTAGCGGAAGAAATCTCCCATTTGTGGAGTCAATCCGTTTTCTGGGGCTAACATTGGATCAAAGACTCAACTGGCGAGATCACATCAATAATCTGAAGGCAAGTTGTTCTAAGTCTATAAATATTTTAAAGTTTTTGAGTCACATATCGTGGGGAGCAGACCGTACCACCCTGCTCCTACTATATCGCACATTGGTGCGGTCTAGAATAGACTACGGCTCCTTTGTTTATGCATCTGCCCGCCCATCGTATCTACGAGCGTTAAATTCTTCGCACAACGCCGCGCTACGACTCTGCACTGGGGCCTTTCGAACCAGCCCAGTTCCAAGCATCCACTCTGACGCAGGAGAACCTCCCTTGTACTACCGTAGGACATGGCTGCTTTGCAGTTACGTATCCAAAATTTTATCTATGACGAGTCACCCATGCTACGACATACTTTTTAAACCTCGGCTTTTAAATGTTTTTAATCGAAGGTCTAGGGCAACGAGACCTGTAAGTATTCGTTGTAATGATTTTATTCTAGGATGTGATTTTAAACTACCAGACGTATACCCTGTTGCGTACTCAGCTTACGCACCTTGGTTGACTCCCATTCCTACAGTTAATGTCTTTACTATCTCGGCCAAAATCCTCCACTACTCCCTTGGAATACCAACGTGAGTATTTTAAGTTTCGGTGGAACCACTCCAATTTAATCCCCATTTACACGGACGGATCGAAATGTAACTCTGCCTGTGCATGTGCAGCGTTCTCTCCTCTACATGGAGCCATTAAGGCGAAGCTGCATCCACTGTGCAGCATTTATACGGCGGAACTCTTCGCAATTAAAATGGCTTTGGAAGCCTTGAGTGACGAAAATGGCTCATTTGTCATATGCACCGACTCCCTTAGCTCCTTACAATCCATTTCTGGCTTCTTACCCATGCATCCAGTTGTTCAACACATTCATGCCACGCTGCTGACTCTCATGAACAAGGGAATAAGTGTTTGCTTTCTTTGGGTTCCGGGACATGCGGGGATACGTGGAAACGAAAAAGCAGATTTGTTGGCCAAGGAAGCTCTTACTAACGAAGAGATTAAATCAACGCTAGTTCCGTACGAAGACCTAAGATTGTCACTAAAAAATGTTGTACTTGAACAGTGGAGGGAGTCGTGGAGGACTTTGAATAGCAATAAACTGCGAAGCATCAAACATACAACGTCAGCTTGGCCTTCCTCTACCAGGATCAATCGAAGGGAGGAAGTAGTTATCACTCGTTTGAGGATAGGGCACTGCCCTCTGACTCATGCCTTCCTTTTTACCGAAGAGAAGCAAGCTCCTCAATGTGACGAGTGTAGGTGCCCTTTAAGCATCCGACATATCTTGACAGAGTGCGACAAATACCGTGATGCGCGGACACGGTTCCATCCGGATGGGGACCTAGAATCTATTCTAGGAGACCACCCCACCAATCTAAGTAGTACAATTTTGTTTCTCAAGGAAATAGGTCTTTTCAACAAAATTTAAAAGCTTCCCTCTATTTCATGCTAAAAATTGCGTAGTAAATATCCATTTATAATGAGTGTTGAATCAAACGATTTAGTAGTGGTGCAAAATGACCTTGCCGTCGACGTACCCTTTATCTCAATTCTACTACTACTATGGTTAACAGACGCCTGGTTTGGTATCTGGAAAGCCGAGACCTTCTCTCCAAAATCCAATGTGGTTTTCGCCGCAACCGATCGACAACGGATCATCTCGTCAGAAGCACCAACTTCATACACGAAGCCTTTTTGCTCCAACAGCACGTCATAGCAGTATTTTTCGATATAGAAAAAGCTTATGACCGATTATGGCGACACAAAGTTTTAAAAACTCTGCATGAATGGGGTTTTAGGGGCAACCTTTTAACTTTTATCAGGAATTTCCTAGAAGAACGGGTCTTTAGAGTTAGGGTCCACATCATCCTGTCAAGCTCCCGCACCCAAGAAAATGGGGTCCCTCAAGGTTGTATTTTAAGCGTCATGCTGTTTGCTATCGCAATTAACAGCATTGAGGAATGCATAATACCTCCGGTAATTGGATCCTTATTCGTTGATGACTTGGCAGTTTTTTGCCGGGCATCCACGCTCCATTCCGCTACGAGGCAAATTCTGATGACTCTCAATCGGATCGATAAGTGGTCCAACTGCAATGGTCTTCGATTCTCGACTGAGAAGACAAAATGCATGCACTTTTACCGAATACGTGGAATATTCCTTTTACCATCCTTGTTCCTCGGCAGAAAGAAGCTACCTTTTGTGCAGACGACTCGTTTTTTAGGGCTGACATTTGGCTTTCGGTTGAATTGGCGCGACCACATTTCTATTGTCCGGGGCAAATGTTTTAAAAATTTGAACGTAATGAGAGTTTTAGCAAGTACGATGCTCATGTTGTATAGAGCTTTGGTGAGGTCTAAACTTGAGTATGGTTCGGTTGCCTACTCTTCGACCCGAGAGTCCTATTTAAGACCTTTGACGATAGTACACAATGCTGGCCTCCGGCTGGCCACTGGTGCGTTCAGGACCAGCCCGATTACTAGTATTTACGCTGACTGTGGAGAACCACCGTTATCCATCCGGAGAAATATTTTAATGTGCAATTATGCTGCCAAAATTTTATCATTAAAAGATCACCCTTGTTTTAATGCAATTTTTAAACCTAGATTTATGGATTTTTTAACCGTTGGACAAGATCTACGAAGCCTTTAGGCGTGCGATTTCGTAATTTTATGAATGAAGCTGAGTTTCGGCTACCTGACATCATCCTCCAAGGATGCTCAGCTAACCCGCCGTGGGTCATTCCACGACCAGACGTTATTTTTTCTTTAGCGCGGGGAGCTAAGTCCTCCACTTTGGATTTGGAGTATAAGCTCCTTTTTAAAGAAGTCCTCGACCGCAAACCGTGGCTTATACCCATTTATACTGACGGCTCAAAATCCGAATCAGCTTGTGCCTGCGCCGTAATTCCTTATTTTGGCGGCACGATCCAAGCTAAACTCAACCCGCTCTACAGTATATACGACGCAGAACTTCTTGCCATAAAATATGCTCTGGAAAATATATCTTTACGCAAGTCTTATCTAATCTGCTCAGACTCCCTAAGTGCACTCCGTGCCATTTCAGATTACTACCCCTCTCATCCCTTGGTGCAGTCCATACAAGATACCCTTTACTCTTTGAGCAGGAAGGGCATTACAATTTCTTTCATGTGGATCCCGGAGCATGTCGGAATTCGAGGCAATGAGATAGCGGATGCAGCAGCGAAGAAGGCACTTAGTAAAAGCAGCATCGATTTCGATAGGATCTCCTCGGACGATTTAAAAGCCGCACTGAAGAGAATATGCATGGAGCAATGGCAAGAGATGTGGAATAATATCGCTGGCAATAAACTAAGAAACATCAAAGTAGAGGCGACCGCTTGGTCCACCTCAGCCAGGAATAGTCGTAGGGAAGAGGCTTAGAATTGGTAATACCGCGCTCACACATGCATACCTCTTCACCGAAGAGAAACAACCTCCCCGCTGTGATACCTGTGATTGCATCCTTACTGTGAGACACGTTCTGGAGGAATGCACAAAATTCTCTCTTGAACGCAGGGAACTAGTTGGAAACCAAGATACACGAACCATTCTGGGTAATAATCTGGATAATATTAATAATGTAATGCAATATATCGTCAACACAGGAATAATTAAACTCTTGTGACCTCATACAATGGGATACCCCCTTTTTTGTTGAAAGCGCTTAATAGAACCCCATAAGCTTCCTTAAGGTAAGGGAACTATGAGCGGTGCAAATGACCTTGCTGTCGACGCACCCCAAAAAACGCATCTCTACTACTACTCCGCTTAATCTAGCTAACGCGATCTTTCTCCTGAGGTATTCTTTCATGGTCCCATGGCTGGGGCGGTGATATTTCCCAGTCGTCACCTTCATTTTATAAGAATACCTGGTGTCGTAATCCCAATAATTCTCCAAGAACGTAACCTTAAATTCGGCGTAAGTGGGAGAAATTGGGTCTAGCGAATCACTCCACATTTTTGCTTTGCCTTCCAGCAAATAAATAGCAAGACGGGACTGGTGCTCGGGCAGAGTGTTAGTGAAATTGAAATAGTCCTCCAAATCTCTAATAAAAGCCAAGGGGTGTTCCGATTGCCTTTCTCTAAAAACAGGTTTGGCTATTGGGACAGGAGTCACGGTTTCCCGGAGAGGGACGGGTCGCTCGGTATTTAGCTCGTTGATGCGCCCATTCAACTTGGCTACTTCACATTCAACACGTGGTATAATCCCTTTCAAATCCGCGATTTCGCGTCCTAAGTTCACCGTTACCTCTTCGTGAACATCGGAAATTTCCCTGCGGCATGCATTTATTTCTGTGGTTTTTGCTCGGGACATTGTTTCGAGTTGCCTTTCCAAATTATCATGAACCTTTTTTGTTTCGTGTCGTATCTCGGCACGAACATTTGCAACATCGGAGATAAGGCTTCCAATTTGGCGTTAATACAATTAATACTCTTCTGATGGGACGCCGCGAGGCTAGAGAATTTATTAGTAATCTCGTGTTGGAACGCAATCATCTTCCCTTCTAACTGAGATTGAACGCGATTCAAATTGTCTGGCATTTTCCCTTCCACTGCACTTAAATTATCAGACATTTTTGGACTAGTGCGAGCAAACTGTCGAGTTTGTCCGGGGAAGTGACGGATGGAGGGGAATCTATCGGGGATGAGGCGACGATAGGCGTCTCGTCCTCCACTTCAGTTTTATTCACCACGGAGCTCGTCTCCCCTTGAACAGATAACATCTCAAAATGGCTGGCCAAGGATTTAAACGGGGTCTGCTCATCGCTTTCCAAGTCGCCGTCCGACCGCATTTTGGTCGTCGCGTCACGGTATTTGGTGAATGCTGTCTCCGAATCACTCATCTTAAACAAAATTAATTATCCTCGTCGTTCCTTTTTTTTACTCGCCCGTCTCACACATGAAGTCAACAAATAAATGATAATGACTACAAAGAGAGACATCGGAAAAGAGCACAGAAATGGCCTCTAACTCAAAACAATGAATATAATGTTAAGTTGACGAGTTAACACGCGGCGCGGAGCAAAGTTACCATTCCACTCAAACAGGTATGCGGAGGCCACGCTCCACCAAACAAGAATGACGGCGTCAAATGCGTGATCAGGCAACGGCGTGGTTGCGGTGCCACTAAATATCTCGTCAAACGAAAAATCGGGTAAATTTGTGATCATGCAGGAATGCGTGATCATGCCCCGCGTTGGGCGCCAAAAGATGTGACGAACGGGTTCACGTCTGTGATAAAGTAGAGCAGGAAAAACCTCAGAGCGGGGGCGACGTGAAAACGAGTAAATTTTGGGAAGCGAAACGAACGGGATAATTGGAAGGGGAGGTTTAGGGTAAAGAGACCACACGTATTCATGGGTTGCGAGCACAAGAAATGCGTTTATTCACAAAAGAACGTGATAATTAAAGTTAACACACAAAATATGGGGAGTAGCACTTGAATTGATGTTAGCAGAGCTGGATTGACATGGATCGGATGCAAAATACAAAGAAACCAAAATCAACTTGATAACATCAAACTAAGTTAAAAATGAACTGCGTTTATATATATATAAATAGTTCAAGTTGATATCGATAAACACAGAGACACAAAAAAGAAACACTCGCATTGAATAAATAAACTCGAAGCTATCGAAGCACTTCTGGATTCTTCGTCAGCTGAAGTATATATATATATATATATATATATATATATATATATATATATATATATATATATTATATATATATATAAAATTCCTACCGATTTTCCCCTCCACTACTTGTACTTCCACCAACATCATTTACCTTCTTCACTGTAATTTCTGCCCTGCTTTCTATATTGGCCAATGTACTACCCCTCTCAATCTCAGAATTAACAATCATCGCGCCTCCTGTTGTCCATCTTCCCCCCACTCCTCTCTACCAGTTCCTACACATTGTCTGTCACATGATTCCATTTTCAATCAATGCTACAAAGTATCCATTATTGCCTCCCTCCCTCCCACCGACTCCGCCCTCAACCTCCACACCCTCGAATTGGCTTGCATTTGGCACTTTCAAGCCAATAGCCTTCCAGGTCTGAACGTCTCATCCTAACCCCTATTCCTAACTCCCCCTCCCCATACACCTCTCCCCTTACCCCTCTTCTCCCTCTTCCAACCCTCTCCTTTCCTCACCATTCATACTTCAGCTGACGAAGAAGCCTGAAGTGCTTCGATAGCTTCGACGAGTTTATTTTTTCAATGTGAGTGTTTCTTTTTTGTGTCTCTGTGTTTATCGTTATTAACTTGAACTATTTATATATATATACATATATATATATTGTGACATACCGACCATATGTCACGTATTTTTCCCTCGTTATGTAATGACCCGAGTAGGGGATGATCACATATGTGTGGATGAGCGTGGGTATGTCTGAGTGTGTGCGTAATAGTGTGTCATGCCCCGGGCATGAGGTACAAGTGACTCACAAATGTTCAGTGTTTGGTCAGCTCGGACGGTGGTTGCCCCACCCAACAGTGAGGCCCAAGTGTAACCCCTCTTGTTCCAAAAAAACCCATCCCCTGTGTATCATCCCCCTCCAATATCACTATAAAGCGGCGGACGGAGAGAACCTCCTGGCGAGAAATGCTAGTTTGGTCGACGGGCGAGAAACGCTATCCTGATCGACGCAGAAAGGGATTGATGACGTGCCAGATTGGTCGTCATTTTTCTGGGTGTACCCAAAGAGTGCTGTTAGCGGGACGAGATTGTCTACGGAGGTAGCCAGCAGCGGAGAGCAAGATTGCAGACGAGCGACAGGCAGGACCAACGCCCAGAGGTCGGGAGGAAGACAGCCCCCGATCCCACGGACATTTGGGGTCCAACGTGTCGCATCATCGACGGCTCCTACTGCTCAAGGCTCCGACGAAACCGTAAGAACGTCGCAGTCAGCGACCCGTCCCCGTGCTCGTTCGCCCAGACCCGATTTAATCCCCAAACTGTGTAGCCAAAATATTTGGGTTCTTTCTCTCTATCCCGGTGCGCCGTATCTAATCACCAAACTGTTGACTCCTTGTCAGAAATCTGATTCAGTGTTACCACGAGAGCAGCCTAAAAACTTAATTTGGGCAAATTGTAAACTCGGCCCACGAATTCTACCAATCACAAATTGTTGCTTTTTTGTATTTCTTTTGGAGGGGGGGCAATTGAACCATATCATCTTGTGCACTTTTCGTTCACCTCATTCTCATCAGGGTATTTAATTTCGATAAGTGTGTGTGTATGCTATGTCTGAAGTGGAAAATATATTTTTTTAATGTCTCAAAGTACTCAATAATCGTTCGATCATTCCGTACTCGGGACCATTGATGCCCTCCCCACCCAGTAAATTAGGTGGCGTTTTCATGTTCCGCCCCATATAAATGGCGCCCAACTCGCGGCACGATTGGTAATGCGTATAGTACGCAAAATAAATAAAAGGCGTCTTAACCCTGGCAAGGAACACCTTCACAAGGTTGGCATTGTTTTGTATTTTTAAGGGATATTTTGTTTTATCGAGGTTATTTTTCGCATGCCACTATGGCAGAACTTGGGAATAAAGAATCGGCATTTTCAAAGTATCGGGAGAAGGAAAGCGGAGATGACGAGTCTGATGCGGGCAGCGGTCGGTCGGAAACCAATTGCATAACAACTGGTTTAGCAGGCATGGTGTTGCGTACCCCAAACGAGCGTGAGGTAGCATCATCGACCGCCCGTATTAGTGACCATATGGGGGAGTTATTACCGGAAGATTCGAGGGAGGGAGGGAGTAACCAATAGATGGCACTGAGTGCCATCTATTGGTTACTCTTGTGGGCCAAAGCAAAGGGAGTTTACTGTATATAAACCCCCGCCGAAATCATGGTAAATCTAAGCGTCCTGGTAGCGCAACTGGTAGAGCACCTGGCCGGCAACCAGGAGGTTCTGGGTTCGAGTCCCAGTCAGGCCGCATTTTTACCCTCTGATTTCTGGCTTTTTTCCACCTACCACAGCACCATTGTCCTCGTCCTTTTTCTGTTCCATGTTCCTATCCCTTTCTTTCCTTACCACTGAATTTATATGTATGTTTGCGCTTAAGGCGCCGTGTGAATGAATGAAGTAGTGTATCGGCCATATTGGCTTATTTCACTTGGGCTCAGCGTGCCCCGAAACGCATGTTCCTGTCTCTTTCCTGCTATCGTGTGAGTGTGTACCTTTCCTTTCATCCTTGTGTCCTCGTCCATTCCTTCTCCTGGTGAGTGGTGAGCTGCCCCAGTGCCATCTATTGGTTACTCTTGTGGGCCAAAGTAAAGGGAGTTTACTGTATATAAACCCCCGCCGAAATCATGGTAAATCTAAGCGTCCTGGTAGCGCAACTGGTAGAGCACCTGGCCGGCAACCAGGAGGTTCTGGGTTCGAGTCCCAGTCAGGCCGCATTTTTACCCTCTGATTTCTGGCTTTTTTCCACCTACCACAGCACCATTGTCCTCGTCCTTTTTCTGTTCCATGTTCCTATCCCTTTCTTTCCTTACCACTGAATTTATATGTATATATATATATATATATGTATATATATATATATATATGTGTTACTTATGAAATACACCACAGGTGATATGAATATAAATAAATGCCATGATAGGCCACAAAAACACAGACACAAATAAAAGAGGACTCACACGTTAGTTTCTTTCAAATTTTCGACCTCTTAGGGTCTTCGTCGGGAGGGAGGCAAGAAGAGACTGAGGAGAAGGACAGAGGATGCCTAAAGGCTGAGGAGATTAGGATAAGATAGGGGAAGGGAGAGGATGGGGAATGGGGGATGGGAGAGAGGAGAAGGCTATGGAGATCAGTGGGCCCTGTTAAGGCCAGGCGGGTTGAATGCTTGGTGTAGCCAAATGGAAGACAATTCAAGAGTTTTTAATTCTAGCGGTGAGGCGGAGGGTGGGAGAGAGGCAAGTATTCCTATGTGAAAGCAGTCATCAAATTCTAAATTATGGGAAAAGGCGTGGGTAGGGACAGGAAGCGAAGCAGATTGGGAAGTGGGTTTGCAAGAAGCTCGATGGTTGTTAATCCGTAGGTTGAGTGAGGTGGTGGTTAAACCAATGTAGAAGGCGGGGCAGGAATTACATAAAAGGATATAAATTACATTACTGGTTGTACAGGTGGGGGATGGAGTGGAAGGAAGCGGAAAAGTGAGAAATTTGTTAGGAAGTGACTGGGTAATGAGGATAGCACACGTTTTGCAACGGGGTCGTTGGCAAGGGATAGGTAAAGAGCTAGTACGGGTGGTGAACCTTGAGAGTGGTTTAGTCGTTTTGAGAATGGAAGATAGATTTGGCGGCCGACGGAAGGATAAGGATGGACAGCTAGAGAAGATTTTTCCAGTAGTGACATTGTTAGAAAGAATCGGAAAAAGGCTTTTGATGATTCTGTTCAAAGCCTGCACGCCCGGGAAGTAAGTGGTGGAAAGGGAGAGATGTGTGGTTTGTTTCTTGGTATGAATTTTGGGTTTGTAAGTATTGTGTAGGATTTTCTTGCGCAGAAGGTTCTCAGGATATCCTCTACGAAGAAGGGAGTGGTGAAGATTATTAAGAAAAATGTCCAAGGATTCGGGATTATTGCAAATTCTGTGGCCTCTTACTGAGAGAGAGTAAGGAAGGGATTGTTTAGTGTGTGAGGGGTGACAGCTGTTGAAGTGAAGATATTGTTGTTTGTTAGTAGGTTTAATGTGGACTGAAGTGATGAAACTTTTATTTTCTAGGGAAATGGTAACATCGAGAAATGTTATTCGGGAGGGGGAATGGTTAGAGGTAAAAGATAGTTCGGAGAATTCATTGAGTGCTGAAATGAAAGAGCTCAGTGAGTCTTCTCCATGAGGCCAGAGAAGGAAGATATCATCTATATAGCGAAGCCAAAGTGACGGTTGAAGTGGGTAGGATGATAGGAAGGATTCTTCAAGGAGACCAAGAAATAAATTTGCGTATGAAGGGCTGAATCTGCTTCCCATGGCGCAACCTTTGATCTGTAAATAATGTTTATCGTTGAAGGAGAAGGCGTTTTTAGTGAGGATTAGGTGAGAGAGATCGACTAAAAAGTCAGTGCTGGGTATCTGAGGTGTAGGTCGATTGTCAAGAAAGTGTCGAAGGGAGGCAAGGCCTTCTACATGAGGTATAGAGGTGTATAGTGAGGTCACGTCGATAGTGACCATAATAATGTCTTTATCAACCGGGAGAGAGGTGGAATGGAGGCGATTGAGGAAATGGTACGTATCTTTAATGTAGGAAGGAAGGGAGTGTACAAGAGGCTGAAGATAATAGTCAACAAAGGAAGAGATTCGTTCTGTGGGGGAATTTAAAGAGGAGACGATTGGGCGACCAGGATTGTTGGCCTTGTGAATTTTCGGTAGAATGTAGAAGTGAGGGGTTCGCGGATGGGGTGGAGATAATAAGGAAATGTCACCACTAGAAAGGCCCTCTCTTGGTGCTTTCCTTTTTAAAAAGGATTGGATGTTTCGGTGAAAGGCAGGGTTGAGATCATGCGAGGTAGGTGTGTAGGAAGAGGTGTCAGAGAGTTGTCTTTGGGCTTCGGTTAGATAGTCGGTGGAGTTGAGCACAACAATAGTAGATCCTTTGTCTGAGGAAGTAACGACAATATCAGAATTTTTTCTCAGATTGCTCAGTGCTCTTTTTTCGGTAGTGGAGAGGTTTGTTGGAGGATGAAGAGAGTTAAGAAAAGCGGGGTCCGAAACTTTGGAAAGAAGGAGATTGGTGAATATTTCTACAGGGTGATTGGCGGGAAGAGGTTTCGGTTCGTGAGGCGAAGGAGGTTTGAATTTAGCTAGAGAGGGATGAGAGCAAGGAGTTTGAACAGCGGCCGGAGCCGTTGGAGAGGACTGAGCGTCCCAGAAGAATTTCCATTTCAACCGTCGGCAAAACTTGATAGTGTCGCTTACGAGCATCACAGGATCGACTTTGGGTGTGGGTGAGAAAGATAATCCCTTATCTAGCACGGATATTTCGTCTGGAGTGAGGGAGTAGGAAGATAAGTTGACCACCGTATGCTCCGGAGACTGATTATCTCCAGAAGGGGGAGAGGAGGAGTGGGGGGGAGGAGATAAAACGCGCTGCGGGATCCTCTGTGGAGGAGGCCGGGAGGCTGGGGCAGGAGGGGGAGCAGGGAGGTTGAGAAGAAGTGCAAGGTCAGGTTTATAGAGGTGTAGAGGTGGGCTGGCAGATGGGGGATTTGCAGTGATTAGTGGTAAAGATAGTCCGTTTTGAAAAAAAGAATGGCAGAGGGAAGACAGTTTCTTCAGGGCTTTTTGGGTATATATTCAGGGTTTCTTCAGGGTTTCTTCAGGTATATATATATATATATATTATATACACGTTTGAAATAAACTCACACGAGCATTATAAATAATGTAAAGGAACTTCTTCTTGCCCTGGGGTGGGCACACAAAAAAAACTTAGAAATTGACAGAAAAACGAAAAATAAATTAAAAATGGAGGAACTTACGGGGAAAGGTTGTTTTTACAAATTTTCGATGGGACGCAGCCCATCTTTCTCAAGTGAGAAGAGGAGGGCAGCATATAAGCAGGCCCATTCCCGCATCACAGCATCCAGTAGCCCTGATGATGAGCGCCGAGTCGGAGCTCGAAACGTCGGCCATTATGAAGCCTTTAACCCGGTGGGAAACCCGAGAGAAGTTTACTCAGTTACGATAAAGCCAATTTATTAAATTCCTACTTTAAGAGCGTGTTCACGGAGCCTTCCGAAAACTCACCCGAGACCCATGACAATCCCTGTATACATAAGATGCCAGCTATTGACATTAGTACGCTCGGAATAGACAATATATTGAAATCGCTTAGTCCAAATAAATCACCCGGTCCAGACGAAATCCCTTCTCGCGTATATAAAGAACTAGCCTCAGAAATTGCCCCCTACTTGCAGTTAATATTCAGTAAATCCATCAAGCAACACGAAGTACCTAATGACTGGAAAATCGCTAATGTAACGCCAATATTTAAAAGTGGAGACAAGGAACAGCCATCTAATTACAGGCCGATATTTTTAACGTCCATCTCTTGCAAAGTCCTTGAACACATCGTAGTCAGCTCGGTAATGAAACACCTAGACGCGCAAAACTTATTAATGGGAACTCAACATGGATTCAGGAAAAGCAGATCGTGCGAAACTCAGTTAGCGCTTTTCGCCCACGATATTTTAGTCTCCGGGGAAGACAACATTCCAGTAGACGCGATTTTTCTTGATTTCAAAAAGGCATTTGATAAAGTACCCCACGGAAAGTTAATAATAAAACTGAAATCTTATGGTCTAGAGGAAGATGTCATTTCCTGGATTAGAGAATTTTTGAGCGACCGCGTCCAAAGAGTAGTATTAGACGGTGCAGTCTCCAATGAGGTTAGAGTCACTTCTGGCGTTCCTCAGAGTAGTGTCATTGGCCCACTCCTATTCCTTCTTTATATAAACGACATTGACGAAGTAGTGCAGAGTAAGTTACGATTATTTGCAGACGACGCTGTAGTTTACAGAGAAATCCGTTCCAGCAAAGATATAGATGAACTTACGAATGACCTTGCTGCTATCCAAGCTTGGTGCGATGCTTGGCAGTTAGAATTAAATTTGGAAAAATGCGTCGTAATGAATTTCTGGAAGAAGAATAACTCCCTACAGCGTAACTATATCATTCGGGGCACCCAGTTAAAGGCAGTTGAATCCATGAAATATCTAGGGGTTAGACTCAATAATGATCTATCGTGGAATAAACATATTCGAGAAATAACCGGTCAAGCTAATCGTAAAATGGGTTTTGTTAAAAGAATATTAGGAAAGTGCGACGACAAAGTGAGAGAAATTAGCTACTTTTCCCTCGTTAGACCACATTTGGAATACGCTGCCAGTGTTTGGGACCCTCATGAAAAAGGCTTAATAACAGAGTTAGAACGCGTGCAAAGAAGAGCTGCCAGGTATGTGAAAGGTCGTTACGATAGTCTTGTTAGTGTAACTGACCTCTTAGATAAACTCGGATGGGAATCTCTGTCGGACCGTAGATTGGAAAATAGACTAAACCTTTTAGATAAATTCAAGAGCAGTGTCTTTTCTGACGAAGTTAACCATATCTTTCGGACGCCAACGTACTACGGAAGATCAGATCATATAAATAAAATAAGAGAGATAGATTGCAGAACAGACAGATTCCGAATGTCATTTTTTCCACGATCGATAAGAGATTATAACGGCAGCAATAAAACTCGTAAATAGATTGCATGACTTGTAGTGTAGCCTACTAATCTATGTAAAACTTAATGCATGTTTCTTCATTTTATTATTATTTCTAACAGCATATGGTTGCATAATTTGTTAGTGTACGTGACGCTTTTTGGACCGTGTGGTGTGCATGTGGGAGTCCAATTGCATGCTGCATGCTGGTGATTGATCACCCCCTGCCAAACACCCTAGAGGTGGCTCGCAGGGTATTGTGTAGATGTAGATGTAACAAGATTAACAAGAAGTAAAGAATTTTACCGTACCCGGCAGCGCCTCTTTGAATGAATGGTCATTAATGGCGTGCATTTTTGTCAGCACTTAAGATTCCTTA
This sequence comes from Ischnura elegans, assembly GCF_921293095.1. Taxonomy (NCBI): domain Eukaryota; kingdom Metazoa; phylum Arthropoda; class Insecta; order Odonata; family Coenagrionidae; genus Ischnura; species Ischnura elegans. Next base: position 66,407,893 of record NC_060259.1, on the reverse strand, counting down.
TATACAAAGAACTTTACCGCAATTTTATTTCATTTCTCTGGAGAAAATACGTAAAGGGACTCGCAGTCACCGTTTAAAACTCACACAACCTATCCACCTTTCGGGTGTTTTTTGACTTTTTGAAGTAGTTCGACTGCTTTAACCCTTCAATATCCGACTTAGGGAATAATTGACCCTTTATCTCGAAGCAGGTTATCTAATCGGAGACTATGTGGAACTGAAGGTAAATTAACTGAGGCCTTGGCGTGCAAATGAGCGGTACCAGATGGCAAAATCATGCTCGTAACTCATTCAAACAGCCCACTACTTAGCCCATTCCAAAGCGCTGTTACCATTTTCCGGTGGTCTACAGCCACGTGTTTAGCAAAGTTAACAAAATCGTTATTTTTCATCGCAGAATCACGCTTCAAAGACGTACTTGATCGCACGATTGACAGGAGTACTATGCAAACAGTCATTTTTTGATTATTGGATTGATTGATTGATTTCCAAATTGCAGTCATAGCGGTCACTTTTTGGGAGGGAGGCCCCCCGCTGGGAGGGTCCAAGACACGGGCCAGCGAGGTCGAACGCGTCGAGGAAAGGGTTGAGGATTAAGGACCCTACAGAGGGTGTACCACGCCCATCTTCGGACTACCTGCTCCATGTCCCCACCAAACGCACCTTAACCATAAATATTTTAATAAAATCTAGTTATGCTTACTCTTTGTACGAAGACACCATATGCAGTGGCTCTCTTTCTACATAAGTTTTGGAATTAAATGAAACAGTAGTGGTGCGAAATGACCTAGCCGTCGATGCACCCTAAACTTAAATACCACTACTACTCTTCTAGGTCTTCTTCGCCTATTTCGTGAATATAGTCCTTTTTTGTGTTTTCATCTAATTTGGGACAGTGTGTGAGGGTAGGGGAGAGAGAGTCATTCCACTCCTCGTATTTGTCGTATTGTTTTTTGAAGTGTTCAGCTGCAGATTCTAGAATAGTTCTCCCATCTCCATTTGCGGTTATTTGTTCTTGGGTGGTAATGTTTTTGTATTCAATTAGTTTTTTTAAGGTTGCTAAGGAGACTGGTCCGAGGGTTTTTCCGTGTATCTCCCTCTGCCATTTCCTCGGGGCGTATTTTCGATTTCTAAGTGTCTTATGTGACATCTTGACAACTTCAGACATGATTTACACGTTTTTGGCTGAAAAAAATCCCTATTCCGCGTCATTTATCGCATGCATAGCGTAGAATGAGATTGTGTTGCGGGTTGCCTACCCACAAAACTGCTTTCTGGGACACGATAAAAGGCCATTTTCTCGATAAGTAAAAGGAATAGAGCTGGCGTATTTGGTCTAAAATATCAAGGAAAGACAAATGTTATACATTATTGGAAAAAATGAGTGCTTGCTAGAACCAAATTTAAATTATTTACATTTTTAACGTTTTTCGTTAAAAACTTCGAAATTTCAAGACAAAATGGCGAGCAGAAGATATTAATCGATTTTGTAAAAAAATAATATCTTTAATACCCACCCGGGTACGCAGCTTTTGCCGGGTATTACGATTCGCTCCTTAAAAAAGTGGCACCCTAGTGTACGATGGGAACATGGGTGGTAGCGACCTCATGGACAGAAGGATAAATCGCTACTGGGCATGTGGGCATATCGCAACTAGAGGTAAGGAGGATTATTGCTCAAGTATACCTAGTTAAGTACGGAACTCGCTCACATCAGCGACTCCGGATAGGGGAATATAACGGACGCCTTGCAAGAAATATTATTCGATACGATGACGTAAACCACCTTGTTATTCCCACTCAAAAAAGGAGTGGGAGAAAATGTGCTGGGAATTATTGCACGTCTCAAACAATGATCGAATGTAAGAAATGTAATGTGGGTCTTCGTGTACAATTTTTCGCTCCCTGCCATTCAAAATCTGATGCGTAATGAATAAAGTTAATTGAGGTTTTGTCATAGTGGATGACGCTTGATTCTTCCCGAAATACCTTTAGGAGCGAAGAGACCGCGCTGTGCCTGATGGCATAGGCATGTAACTCTGGTTCGATGAAATATTTCGGGGAAAAATTTTAGGCCCATTCTTCATTGCTCATATGAATCATATTTTATAAAAATGAGCTATGTTTGATTTTAAAAACTTTTGATTTCGAGTCGAGAATTGAGTCCCGTTGAAAACTGCTCGCGTGTATTGAGTCGTCTTCTGTCATGGTACCCAACTCCTGGACCAGGCAGTACAGCAATGCTTGCTCCTACATATTCTCATTATTGCAATCCCCTGGTGAACTTTCTATTTTTTATGCTTAGCTGGATGTAAAAGGGAAAATATGGTGAGCAACTTAGATGATAATTGTGTCAGATTTAGATTTAGAAAAGATATTTATTGTTCTATCACTCTTGTCCTCTAAGAACAAATACAATTTACTGATGCAAAATCATAGAGTAGATTTAAAGATTAAATTAATTAAAAATAAAAGCATGAAATCGACTCAACTTACTCATTGTGAGCGATAAACTAACAGGAAAATATAACAAAAGAGTTCCATTTTACAAAGAAATCATATCATCACTACTCTAAAACAACAACAACATTATAATGAGAAAAACATATGATACACAATGTTCCAGCGACAAGTCACAGAACCAACGAGGGAGAAGTTTTAGGAATAGCGATAAGTAACTTGATGAAAATAACAAACAACCAAAGAAATGTAAGAGATACACGTTTTTCTTCAAGTAATAAATAAGTTATTATGGGGAATAAAGTAATAAGCTATAAACGTTTGCCTTGAACGATTTCAAAAACCGAGTACATATTTTTAACATAATATGGTAGGTTATTCTAGAGATTGGATTCTACAACCTGGAATGACTTCTGGAAAGAAGTTGTGCGATGAGCGGGATAATAGATGAAGTTAGCATCTGATCTTATAGTCATAGTAGTATTTTTAGGCTTAGTTTTGAACATGTTACGTAAATACTCTATATTTTTATAAAGAAACTATAAGTAAAGGAATGCAGCGAGGAAATATTTTCGTCGTTTTTCAGTAGAAAGCCATCCAATTCCATTGAGGTGTGGCGATATATGTACTTCTCTTCGAAGGTTGAACACAAATCTTGCAGAGGAATTTAATTGGCGTTGAAGTATTAAATCAAGTTCATCTGGGATATCATTATAAACTAAACAGCAGTTAAAGAAATGCGAAAAAACTATGGAGGATATTAAAATTTTTCGGGTTTCAGTAGGTAACAGTTCTTTGCTTAGTTTTAATCGATACACAATTTTACTGACTTTGTTAGAAACGGTTTCGAATACTCTGCCGCGTCGAAAGACGGTCGGCCGCCGCGGATGACGAAAAGGTATTCGGTGCTCTGCATGTAAACAGCAATCTGAAACTCCCAGGCCAAGGCGTTAAAACGACTTATCGACTTTAAAAAACGATATTATTACATGACTTTCATAAAAGCTTTTTTCCCTTTCCATGAAAATTCCTGTATTTTAAAAAACACTGAATATAGTATATTGAGGCCTAAAGTTTAAAAGTAAAATTCTACACTTAATTTATATCTTTTTCTATCGAGGGAATTTTTCTTGAAGATTTACATAGAAAAGTTTCCGTCACTGCTCACTTACGAAACGGAAAAGGGGGAAATTAATCTGAAAAGCTTTACTGGAAAAATTAACTTGGTAGGAAATGGCGACAAGTTGATGACAATTACACGGAATACTACTTAGACGGGCAGCATAATTGCCTGAAAATTTACAAAATATCACTCATAATTTTCTTTTTAATCAGCTAAAATTGATCTATTACACAGGCCAACAAAAAAAAACTTTTTTTTTTGGTGCCGGGAGTTTTTGAGCTGATATTAACAATATCAGTGGTGCTGAATCCAAATATGATATCCGTTTTTATGTAACAGCTCTACTTTTTTAGATACGGCGCATTTTATGATTATATTCTTTCAAATTTTTGATATATTTCAGAAAATATTTTTCAAATTTTAATCAATCTATAAATTAACTAATTCATAATCACTCTGCAGTATTTACTTTGAAAATCACCTTTATACCTTTGAGAAAGGGGTTGGGGAGGATTTGGCGTTTTTGAAGAAGGGGGAGACAGGCGTACAGAGCGGAGGCAGTGGGAACAACTAAGGGATGTGGGAAACCCACGGTGGAAAAGGACCCTAGTCATAACTGTAGAATAACGACACGTGGGAAGAATCACAGAAAAGTGGAGAAGAGTAAAATAGGGGGTTTGGGTAAGTAAGCAGTAAGGGGATTTCCGAAAACAAATGGTCAAATTCTCAAAGTTTTTGTAAAGCAGCCTCTAAAAATGAGCTCAATTCGAAGAAGCTGTGTAAATCATTGTGATGTGTTTTGTTAAATTTGTGGGGAATATACTTTAAAAGAAAATAGGAAAAACATTACAGACTTTGTGAAACGTGCACACCTAGGATATTTTGGTGTTCAGCTTGGTGACCAAGGTAAAAAGTAGGCACCGCATGTTGTGTGTAAAACATGTACAGAACATCAGCGGTATTGAACTACAGGAAAAAGGAAAAGTTTAAAGTTTGGTGTGACAATGGTTTGGAGAGAACCAACAAACCATATTGACGACTGTTATTTTTGCATGGTAAATGTTTCGGGAATTAATCGAAACAATCGCCACAAATGGATATATACATATTTGCCTTCAGCTAGACACCCGGTACCCCATTCAGAAGAAATCCCGATCCTAATATTTCAGACATTACGAGATGTATGTGAGGATAAATATGAGCCATGTGAACACATTCCTGATTCTATTGACGATAGTGACAGTAACTACGAGGCAGTATCAACAAATCCTCAACTATTTAATCAAGATGAACTAAGCGACCTTGTTAGAGAATTGAACTTACCGAAGGAAGCATCTGAACTACTAGCTTCAAGGATGCATGAAAAGAATTTAATGGAACAAGGTACAAAAATTAATTTTTATCCCACAGTTGAAAAGGATCTGTTACCCCTCTTTACTCCAGAAGACAATCTTACATTTTGTTTAGACGTTAGAGGTCTTCTGAAAAGAATGGGACTACCGCAATATGAAGCTAGTGATTGGAGTTTGTTCATTGATAGCTCCAAGCGTAGTTTAAAATGTGTTCTTCACAATGTTAACAAGTTTGGCTCAATACCAATCGCTCATTCAACTGAAATGAAAGAAGAATATGATACAATAGTAACAGAAAATAAAATACTAGGGACATCGCTAGGTGATTTGTGTAGATTTAAAATTGGTGAACTTTCTTCTTGGGCAGAAATTTAGCAACACAAAATATCCTTATTTCTGGTGCCTCTGTGCTAGCAGGGACAGACAAACCACTGGATTAAGGAGTGGTCTAAGAGAGAAAACTTAATTATTGGGTAAAAACATTATTGCTGAGTCTTTGGGGAACGGGAGAAAATCACCTTACCGCCCCTTCATGTTAAACTAGGCTTAACGATGCAATTTGTAAAGGTTCTTGACAGGGATGGACCATGCTTCGGCTACATAAGAATAAAAATGCCGCAGATAAGTATAGAAAAATTTAAAGCTGGTACTTTTGATGGGCCACAAATCAGACAACTTACAAAGGATCCTGCTTTTGTCAAGCCATTGTATGAGATTGAAAAAAACAGTTGGCTTTCATTTGTTTAGGTAATAAAATTTTTTCTGGGAAATCGAAGGCGAGATAAATTATATTGAGCTGGTAAACAATATGCTCACTAACTTTAAACCACTTGGATGTAATATTAGCATAAAAGTTCACTATACAGAGTCACTTAGACTGTTTTCCTGAAAATTTAGGCGACACAAGTGAAAAACAAGGCGAATGATTTCACCAGGAAATCAAAACAATGTAGAATCGCTACCAAGGAAGATGGGATAAACATATGGTGGCAGATTACTGCTAGTGCTTAAAACGAGACTGTTTTAACAAAGTGCACGCAAGAAAATCGCGCAAAAGGAACTTCCGTAGTCTTGAGTGACGTTTTTACGTCTTTTTTTCTTTAAATTGTTTTATTTCAGTAAAAAATGTTACTATTTGTATTCAATTGTATTGTAAAACTATTGTAATTGTAGGTGATTTAGCATTCCTATAAATAAATTAAGTCTTCATATTTTATGGGTTTTATGATTTATGTAATATCATCATATTGAACATTTTTTTACGTAAGTAACAACATATCTGTATCGTGAAAACTAGAGCTGATAGGAAAAAACTAATACCATATTTGGATTCAGCACCCCAAGTATACTTGGAATCAGCTTTAAAACCTCCGGCACCAAAACCACTGTTGACCTGTGTTATCCTTTAAGAAATTACGTATATGGAACCTTAGATTACTTGGGTAGTTCTCGTCCCTAAGGTTAATAATAATGAGCAGTTACGAACCTGTAAAGGAAACCTTATAACACTGGGAATCACATTCACCCGTGACACATATTGGAGTTCCCTCAAAAGGCGCCTTCTGTCGCCAGATTTATGAAGTTATTGGCCTTGACAGCTCTGTAACCGAAACTACTGCACTCGATTCGACATTCGTTATGCTACTGGAAGCATTCGAGTCGAGTACTCGCATTCGCAGTCAACTCCACTCGATTCGAATTTTCGAGTACTCGCTCATCCCTACAAAATATTTATGGCAGAGCACTTAAGAAGCTAGGATTCGGCAAGCGTGTTGTGGGAAGACTTACGGAGGGAAAAATAAAAGAGTGGTACTTTACCGCACTTCTTAGACCTCACCTTGAATACGCTGTGAACTTAGTAAAATCCATGAGAAAGTCGCGAGTCGTTAAAATCTGCCATGGGCATACATGAAGTTTTGCACAGATGTTTAAAAAATTAGGCTTGGAGCCGCTGGAGAGGCTGCGCGCTAGCCTTAGATAGCTTCACCAATTAAGAATGGATATTTCAGAGCAACACGCAAAACATCTTAATAGAACCTCGCTGTATTTCCTGGTCCGACAGAAGCGATAAATTAAGAGAGATATTTACCGGACGAATTGGTATAGGAATTCACCCTAACAGTAGAGGATTTAAGTTAATGTTTAGCGGAAATACGTGAGCGTATTACGTTTTTTGTTATCAGCCAACCCTCCACGCGCCTATTAAGAGTCTTACGGGGTAGTATCGGTGGTATGTAGATGAGTAAGCACTAGTTGAAAATGAAATTCGGAAGCAAGTGCTATTTGTTTTGTGTGGCGCCTCATTCAATGTATCTCCCATGAGATTTGGTTTCCACTCTTGCTTCGTCATCTGATATCTCTGTTTTGCTTTCTTGCCTGATGATATGACTTTAAATCACTGGAAAGCAGTATTTCAAAACGAAATAATGCAAGTATCTATTTCTGGTGGACTTTCTGGAGGGTCCACCTCATGTAACGTAGGATTCGCGTATTAATCTTTCATATTTCACTTCTCTACCGTTTTGCCTGATGTTAAAACCACGAGAAAAGGGGGATTTTTAAAAGAAATATTCGGAAGAATCGCTTCGAGTTGGCTCTTCTCCAGGGTTTTCATGCTGTCTAGGATTGTAGCCCTACCCATCCTCATCTGACGATGTCTTGTAAAATCACAGTAAATTTACGTTTTAACACAAAATTCCGGGAGTAAGTATTTCTTTCAGCTGAATCTCCTCCAAGAAGCTCAATCAAGGATTGGTTTCAGGGTTTAAAACCGCCCGAGATCCAATGTTTTACCTTGAAAATAGGTTTTCATTGAGCTATAACATGATAAAATAGTTTTCGTCGTTTATTTTAAGTTAATGTCGGCAATTTCATATATTTATAAAAGAGATGCATTCGGATAACATTGAGGATTATCGAATAACTATTTCGATTAACCATGTTCATGATATTAACCAAATTTATCGTATTATTTTTATACTCGCGTTATGACTTCGCTACTGCCTCCTTGAAAGAATGAAATTATGACAGCAATTTATTAGTTTTTATAATCATTTGCTTGAAAATTTCTTCGAAAGGAAAATTTGTTCATAACTTTTTTTTTTAATTAAATGTATTTTCTCAACTAGGGGGGGCAGTTCCCCCCTACCCCCCGCTGGGTACGCCCATGTTTCCTACTTGCTCCATGTTTCCTTGCTCGTTTTATGCTCGTACTTGCCTGCCTTCTCTTCATGCGACCAAGAATTGTTGCTTTATAAATCCTCATTTTATTTCTCTCGTATACCATGTCGCCCGATGGTGAGATTTAAAATTATTGAAAGCAATATTTTAAAACGGAAGCGTAAATGTGGGCGAAACATATTTTATTTTATGCCTATTCAAATAGGAAAATTTAAACCTACACTAGAGCGCTTCCCCTACGGCCATCGTTGCGCCATTCATCGTAGTCTGCCGTCTATTCGTCGATATTTTGTCTGGTGATGCGATCTAAAAGCTCTGGAAAGCAGAATTTTAAACCGAAAAATCTGAAGCGCGTTCTATTTCTTTTGAGTTTAGCCTCCCTTATGGTGCTTTCTATGGGCCAGGATTGTTATGCGCATTCTCATCTGACTTCCCTGCTCTGCCGTTGCCCGATGTGCTTTGAAATCATAAGAAAGCAGTATTCTAAAAAGTTTGGGAAACAAGTACTGTTTTGAGTGAGCTGAATTTTCACTAGGGTCTTTCCCATGCGACCTTGAATCGTCATCTGACTTCTGCGTTCTTCTATGTCACCTCGTGTATTTTTATTTTTTATTTTAAAGATAGGGAACCACATACATTAGTGTTGTTATAGTGGCCAGGTAACAATAGATAATTAGGGATAAACAATCAATATAGCAAGCAGAAACTAGAATTAAATTTTACAAAAAAGGTAACAAGAATCTGCTGGAAAATACCTAGTTTGGTGACAGATAAGATAGGGAAACATGGGCGTACCCAGTGGGAGGTAAGGGGGGACAACTGTCCCCCCCCCCTTTGAAGAGAAAAATAAATTAAATTCAAAACAAAAGTTATTAACAAATTTCCCTTTTGAAGAAATTTTCAAGCAAATACTTATAAAAAATTATCAATTTCTGTCATAATTTCCTTAAAAATTTGGTTTCATCAACCTTTTCTGTGCGACAAAGTTACAACTTGAACGACCACAGATAGTTTCCCCCCCCCCCCCCCCCCCCCAGTTTTGATTCTGGGTACGCCCATGCATGGAAAGGCTTATAATGGATTTCAATGGAAGTGTAAAGGGGTCAATGTGTGGAGGTAGTGAGTTCACCAGAAAAGCAATGCGATAAAAAAAACCAATGGTTGGTAAGTGAAAGTCTGGGAATTGGTATGTGGATTAGGGGATGAGAACGGGTGGGGCGGTGTGAATCTTTATAATTTATAAAAGAGAGCAATTCAGGGCAGTCGATGGTGGAATTGAGCATCTTATAAATAAGTTTTAAATCAGCTGTGAGCCTATGGGTAGTGAGATTAGGGATGGAGAGGGAAGAGAATGGCATTAGTGGACGTGTTACGTAAATGCGATTACTATTTTAGCAGAGAAAATGCTGACAGTTCATGGATGAGAGATTGGTTTGTGCAGGGATAGACCAGATGCGATAAGAATAGGTAGGATGAAATGCATCGAAAAACTGGTTTTATCGAACGAATATTCGTCTGCACGTATTTGTTTTGAACCTTCTCCCAGGGTTCTTCCATGACGACCAAAGTAGGCGTGAGGGAAGGGCATGAGGTGCTCCCAGGGACAGAGGGCAGCCCTCCTGTCTGTTTCGGAATTTACCTCAGACGCTCCGAAAACAAACACGGGGCTGCTGGCGTCCCTAATTGACGGCCCCTCCGCATGAATGGGTCCGTCGGAACACGTGGCGGAGCGACCCCGCCTCGGATTGGGCGGTGTAGAGAGGGGAGGGAAGGGGCGGCCTCCTGCCGGCCGGCCGCAGTCTGTCGCGAGCCGCGCGCGGGGCAGCTTCGCGCCGAGGACGCTGAGCGCTCGTGTGCACCGTGCGGTGGGTCGGGGCGGGCGCGGGCGATGGCCCACGCTCCTCGAGGCATTCGACCGGCCATGGCCGTGCTACTGCTGTCGCTGTGCGGAGGCGCGGCCGCCTACTTCGGTGACTGGGGCGCGCTCGGCTCCCGGCCCGCGCTGCCCACCTGCGTCGATATCCCGCGAAACATGACGCTGTGCCGCGGCATCGGCTACCACAAGATGCGGCTCCCCAACTTGCTGGACCACGACACAATGCTGGAAGTGTCGCAGCAGTCCGTGTCGTGGGTCCCGTTGCTGAACGTTCGCTGTCACCCGGACACCCAGCTTCTCCTCTGCTCGCTGTTCAGTCCCGTGTGTCTCGACCGGCCAATCTACCCGTGCCGTTCGCTCTGCGAGAAGGTGAAGCTGGGTTGCGAGGGACGGATGAAGATGTATGGTTTCCCTTGGCCCGAGATGCTCAAGTGCGCCAAGTTCCCGCTTGACAACGACATGTGCATTGCGCCGCAGTCTCACCAGGACACCGGCCATGGTAAGCACTGCTCCGGCCCAAGGGGCACTCCGTGGTCCCGTCTAGGTTGATGGTGCGTGCTTGGGCGGGCCTTCAAGCTTGTGCGTGGCAACAGGCGTCGGGGACGTTTGTTCCGACATCCTTGGCGGAATCGCGAGCTTTGTTTTACCGCAAAATCCTCTCTCGATTGTGAGGAATTTTTCTTAAATTACAAAGGATTTTTTGGCATAGGAAGCAATTTAGCGATTGCTAGAGGGAAGAAGGGACTGACTCGCTCACTATTTCAATTGACCTGTTGTAAAGAATACCTTTGTAACTTAATATTGTTTACCTACAATGGGAAACCTTTAAGAATTTTCTTGTGTCTATGTTGAACTCTCTCATTCTTTCTACTAGGTGGTTGCAGATTGGTTGATGGCGTCTGATAACTCGTATGCGCGAGTTAATTGCACCATTTTTCATTCGATTGCTTCGTTGCCGTATTGTATCACTTTTTTCTGCATCTGCGTATTTGCCACCATTGATGTTACTGAAAAGCTACGTGAACTCGCACATTTGCTGTCATTGTTTACACGGTGCAATTTTTTTGAAGGTCGAATCGTTTACTTTTTCATCGTGATCTGTAACCGGACGGTAATTACGCACTTGTCTTCGTAAATATGCCCGTACCTTGAATACATTTACATTTCATTCGAGCCCCTGTGCCTTTTAAGAACATTTCCGTTTCACTCAAACATCCAGCTTCCTGCATATTTGACTTCAACTACATCTTTTCTTTTTGGTCAGGCTTCTATGCAGCATGACAATGGGATGGAGCAAGTTCTTCTAAAGGTCTTAGTTGTTTATGTGACAGCCTCGGTTAGCACCCTCGTAAGTGATGGAATTTTACGACGCCTCTCGAATAGCAGTGTAACGTACGTAGAGGCCATTCCGAGCGTAAGTGAAACGAGTTCTCGAAGCAGAGAGGGTGTGGACTCGTTCGGTAATAAGGGATTATGACGGCAGCAATTTCATCCACGGCGGTGGTGCCCGGCAAGTTGCTGCTCGTTCTGACGATGCTATTGCGGGGAGCGGCGTGTGGCGCTCGTCGGGGACGCACAGTGACTGCCTTTTGCTTTATTTTTCCGTCATGGGACACGCGTGCCACCGTCTGCCTCCTCGTGAACAATTTGCATCGTTCATACGATACACTTTGTCTTGTTTTCGCATATTGGATGAGGACAATGGGAAGTACCTGCCATAGTGTGAAATGGTTATTTTGTACTAATTCCACAATGCAATCACCACATTTTTCACGACCACTTTTTAAGATCACGATAAAAATGTCTTATAACTTGGTATTTGTTTATTAAATGCCTTAAAGCATTATGTAGCTCTAAACGCGTTCGCGATTCGTTACCCGATCAGGACGATACTATGACAAAATAATGCCCTGATGCACTTAATGGGCACTGGGTCCACTTTTTAAGACGTAGTTTTTTACAATATCCTGTGAACAATTTGCATCGTTCATACGATACACTGTCTTGTTTTCGCATATTGGATGAGGACAAAGGGAAGTACCTGTCCTGCTGTGAAATGGTCATTTTGCACTAATTTCACAATGCAATCACCGCATTTTTCACGACCACTTTTTAAGACCGCGATAAAAATGACTTATAACTTGGTATTTGTTTATTAAATACCATAAAGCCCTATGAAGCTCTAAACGCGTTCGCGATTCTTTACCCGATCAGGACGACACTATGAAAAAATAATGCCCTCTTGCACTTAATGGGCACTGGATCCAATTTCTAAGGCCTAATTGTTTACAATTTCCTATGCAAGAATTGATAAAATCGTGTGCGTAATATTTCAAGTAAACCCAGCCACCTCTGAATTGGCCATAATTTTTTCTCATTCTCTCCATCTAGATCCACATGGATCTATTTTGCATGGTGTTTATAAGATTTCTCACTCCGTCCATTCACTACATGGTATTTTGATCGTGATATTCATATCGTGGTTAACTTTGACATTGAATCTAGTCTATGCCGTATTTAATAAAATCTGTCCCTTAAATTATTATATTATTTTTACATTCAAGAAGGCTTTGTTTTTATTGAAGTTTGCCAAGAGGTGGGCGCTTTGCCGAAATTGATGCTTAACGCTGAAGAACGAGCTTACATGGTCGCAGTATTGAATATCAATCGAGCGTCTTCACGGAAGACTAGGTGCATCCTGGGTGTAAACAATTCTTCAGCAGCAATTTCTGAACAATGGTCATCGATACTCTGAAATAATGGACTCCTTCCATAATTTCACATGGTGGGTGACTGCTGCCGGCCGCATCGCCGGGAACGCCTAGTTCCCGAGTTCATTGTCGGTAGGTCCGCGTAAATTAACCTCTCAGGAAATCTGTTTTACATATCCCACGTTTTATCGTGTTTTAACACGTTGGATAATTAATTTAGGGAGTTTTTTTGTACTTTCGATTGATCATTTTGCTCCACAAGGTCACTCTTCGTTTGCAATCATCGCATTTTTCACGAAAATTTGTCATTTTTTTGTTGTTGGACTCTTTTTTACTTTAAATTTCGGCAAAAATTTTACTTTTATTTTAAAAATTTCTTAAAACGGGACATTTTTAACATTCTGCAATGGCATATGAAGGAAAAGACTCACTCGAAAGTTTTCATTCTTGGTAAAATTAAAACAATTTATACGCATTTCAAAACCCATAGAAATATCTGTCATTGATACCCATCATTTTTCGATCATGAGAATCAAGATTCTATATCGTAACTTTGCGATAGGTAACCTTCATGATAGCATTATTTAAAGTCACCCATTCTTGTAAATGTGCGCGACCAGTATTAAGTCAGGTAGCAGTTATTTTCAGCTTTCAAAGTTCCTATGGGAGAGGCAGAACATGTAGAAGTACTAAGGTACGGGTTTTTAAATAGTGATATATCGTAGCTTATTGCATTATGTCACTAAAAGAAGCCGCCCAAGCCATTGTGACTACGTATTTGATCGATTTTCCTGTGGAGTTTCCTCTCAAGACTAAGGCAATATTTACGTATTGAGATAAACACTTGCATTTTACACGGTTGTAAAATTTACTCCAACCCAGGTTGTAAACACACGCACCACCACCACCTTGAAGATGATGCAGTAACGTCGACGCTCAGGTCGGAATGAATTTTATAATCGTGAAAAATTGCAAGTGTTTCTACATCTACATAATACCGTGTGAGCCACCTCTAGGGTGTTTGGCAGGGGGTGATCAATCACCAGCATGCAATGGGATTCCTACTTGCACACCACACGGTCCAAAAAACATTACGCATGCTAACAATTTCTACAGCCACATTCATTCAAAGGCAAAACTTGTCAACTACTAATTAAGGTAATATGCCAATGAAGCTGAACCACACAAAACATGCTGTTAGAAATAATTAGGAAACTTAGAAACTTGCATTAAAGAAATAAGTTAGTAGCCAACACTATTAGTCATCTAATCGATTTGTGAGTTCTAATGCTGCTGTTATATCTTTTACTGATGGTGGAAATAACGGCATTCTGAATCTATCCGTTCTTTAGTCTACCTTTCTTATTTTATTCATATGATCTGATCCACCATTGTATTTAATACATATATAGTAGTGTTTATTTCAATGTGGAAAAATTCCACTCCATCACGCTTGGATCTTCGGATTTTATTCATATTTACGTATTTGAATCTTTCGGCATTTCTATTGCAACCAGTCTGGCTTGACCTTGTGTGGACTTAAACAAGGTAGCAATGTGCGCATGTTAAAAAGGCGAGGCGAGGGATAAACACGCCACGGAGGTATTGTGTTTTATGGCGCATTGGAGTGGGCGTCGTGGGAGGAGGATGACACGAACCTTCTGGCGCTCGGGTGGAGAGGAAGACAGGGAAATGAAATGGCATAGGGGACTCACTCGTGGGGGAGCGGGCTCCGAGGGGTGTGGGCGGGGGAGTGGGACGAAGGTGAAGTTGTGCCGGAATGCACGTGCCGTAACGCACGTCCCGAAACGTAGTAATGGGTGTTAAGTCAACATTCTACGTCGTAACTCGGTAGAAATTTGTCTGCGTGATAAAATTATAAGTAACGCATCAAAAAGAGCATGCACGGTTCATATATGCGTGTATGCGGAGTGACTGGGATTAACGGAAACACTGGTATTCTGTTAACACCTTGATTCTCAACAACATACAGTGAAACCTCTGTTCACAGGCACCTCTGACTTAAGGGCAGTATTCAATTCCCCGGCGGAATGCATTTGCATAAGGATAGAATCTCTAGTGTACATTCTCTACCACTTACTGACGCGGAAACTTTTAGGCACAATTTTACTGTTTACGGACACTATCGTCATGGGTTTTCAGAATGATCTCGCAAAGTCTTGTAAGTTTTTTTTTTATAAAAGGATGTCATTCAGCAGGCTTAAATTCCTACACAATAATACTTGCGGGGTAATATTAAGCGTAAAAGTAAGGTTTACTTTTGGTCACCTCCGACTTATAGACACTTCTCACTTACGGACGCATTTTTGAGGACAGTTAGTGTGCGTGAATTAGAGGTCTCACTGTATATGATTTATATTTCAAAGCCTACCGCGTGTTCGCGGTGAAATACACATGAATTGCCAAGGAAATTCAAGAATCTGGTTAGTGTCGTGGTGTGAGCATTGGCTCGGAAAGCCAAAGATCGGGGCTTCGTTGAACGGCCATTAGGTTTTTTCTCATGGCAATTAATGTAAACAGGGTTGCGTAATTAAAGAAAATGTATATATGGCAGAGAATAATTTCGTTTTATATAAATGCATGAAATATATTAATGAAAATTTCTTATTCTATATTCAGTGTATGCCCATAGAGTAGAGTCAGTAAAAATTATTCAAGCATTTACATTGATCAGCGATGCAAGCTGGTGCTGAAAACAGCATATTTGTAAACTTACAGCAGATATGGTCTCCATAACTATAAAATTTTACTTGTTTAGATAAATTAACGTAGGAAGTGGCTTCTGCGAAGCCCTTATTCTCTTTCGTTGTCATCTTGGATGGACCGCAAGGGCGTATCATGTAGCACTGTGAACGTCGGTAAAGCTTCCATGGGCATTAAGGAACTTGGTATGCACAATAGTCTGCTCAGTAGCTTGGAAAGTCAATGTTCCCGGTCGAGAGGAATTTTTTCCATTAAAATTAATGTGAATTTAACCGCTATTTATGAGGAGAATTTAGATATTCCACTAACCTATCCTCAACCAACTCTTCGGAATGCAATACTTCCATCCTAAGGGCTGTGCATTCATAATATAGACTAGGGTATTGTAAATATTGCTAGTTTTTAAGGTGCTGAAGTTAATGTACTTCCTCAGCTGTAATTTTGGCTAGTTGCACCTACTTTTAAGTCCTTTAAAGCCTTTTTAAGAGGTATGGAATTCCGAAACTGTAGGAGCTCATAAGTTCTCCATAACATACGACCAAATTCTAGATATTTAATGTGCCATTAGAACCAGAGACCGAGATGAATGATCCTGTAAAATTTAAACTAGTTAAAAACTATGTTAAGTCCACAGAATAATTTTTCATTGGTACAACCAATCCTCAGGTAATGAGAATCAATATTCTATGACGTAATTTTGCTAAAGTTAATCTTCGTAATGACATTGAAGCAAGTTATAAACTTTGTTAAGTCCTCGTAACGGTTTTGGAAGGGCTTCCTCAAGTACGATTTTATGCCTGAAGATGCTGTAACGGGTAATACTGCTTTTGCAGTGCTAATAAAAAGTCATGTGGATTTTACAAAATCTTTAACTCATTTTCATTTTATCTTCAAAATGGGTGTTCATTCGTCAGAGAAAAGCGGGATACGCCTTCAAATTAGTATTTTTAGAGAGTCGCACGATATTTTAGAGAGATTAGCCTTGCCTTTCTTCCGAGTGGATATGGATTTTTAGGGATATTTGTGGAGTTTTGATGTGGACAGAATTTTTAATCAATTTTCTTTGTTGTGGCGGCTGAAAAGAGCTCAATATTATCTGCTGCACTTCCTTTGGTAATCAAGGAATTAGAATTTTTTGAAATTCATTACAGAGAAGTGACTTGTTTCAAATTTTGATTTATAGTGTTTTGTATTACAAATCATTAAATTATTAAAAGTTCCGTCACGGGATCACATTTTCTTATTATTGCCCTTTTATTTTTATTTGATCATTATTTTTACCAATGTATTTCGGCGCCGTTGAGTCGTTAACTATTCTCGGTGTTTTGCGGGAATAAAATTCTGCATATCCTTTCATTTGAATCCATTAAATGCGTTACAGGAGGAAGAAATATTTGATTGCCGTAAATAAAATGCAATTTTTGGCTCCATTAATTTTTCCATCGTCAGCCACACAGTGCCCAGTACCTTAAAAGTAGGTGAAGGTAGAACCCATCCCAGGCTATGCATCAGGTCTGTGAATGTAACACAGGGTAGTGAGGTGAGTGCCTATCCTTAAAGCAAATCACATTACGAAGTATTAGCTGTGCGGTGCTTTAAGATTTCATCCAGGATCTTTGGGTTGGTAGTCAGTCGCATAACCCCCGGTATAATTATGATTTGATGCGGTGAAAGACTTCATCTCTTTATCTATTTACATCGCCCCGGTAACAGTGAATTTTAGCCTTTACAGCCGGGTATGAATGAATAACAACGTAGGACGGTGAGAAATATCCATGCCCTGGAAAGGGGCAACTTTCCCCGGCGAGACTCGAGCTCGCGACCTTCGGTTTGGCAGGCGAGGGCTAAACTCCGCCGCCACCGGCAATATTTTGATCGAGCCCATGCGCGTCCCAAAACTAAGTAGACGGAGTGAATGAGTAATATTTCTAATCCTACCGCGTGAGCGACGGTGAAATATACAAGAATTGCCATGAGGAAAAATTCCCCTGGATTGGGAATCGAACCACGGACCTTTGGCTTTCCGGGACACTGCGCAGGCCATTACGCTATCCAGGATCTTTAATTCCCATGGCAATTATACCGAGGTTCATGCTACCTAACTAGGCTAACACCTAGTACCATGAGCCTAGATATAATTGCCATGGGAAGTAAAGAACCTGGATAGCGTAGTGGTCTGCGTAGTGGCCCGGAAAGTCAAAGGTCCGTGGTTCGATTTCCGGTCCAGGGGAATTTTTTCTCACGGCAATCCATGTAAAACTAACTAGAATTTAATTGGTATTAATTCTTTCTTTCGACGAGCTTAA
Organism: Ischnura elegans; assembly: GCF_921293095.1. NCBI lineage: Eukaryota > Metazoa > Arthropoda > Insecta > Odonata > Coenagrionidae > Ischnura > Ischnura elegans. The sequence goes on along the minus strand of NC_060259.1, from coordinate 66,390,161 downwards.
AAAAATCTCTCCCCCTCCATTTTTGTTATTAGCAGGATAAAGATATCAATAATCAACTCACTAGCTACTCTTGCAGAAAAGTTTCTCGGGTTTTCCACCGGTTGATGTCGTCCATGTCTCCCGACGTTTCGATCCGCGACTTGATGATCATCCACAGGGGATCTTCCGAATGAGGATGATCAGCAAGTCGCGGATCGAAACGTCGGGAGACATGGATGACATCAACCGGTGGAAAACCCGAGAAACTTTTCTGCCACTGATACGCCGGGAAAACCTAAGATCATACATCACTAACTACTCATTTGCGTTCTCATATTCTGTTCCACTGTGCCCATTTCATGTCAATTAGCTGCCCTTAAATTGGAATCATGAAAGTCATTAAACTACTGTGATATTGTCTGTTGGGGTAATAATAAATCGTTGGTTACAGCCAATCATGGCGCTTACGTGGTCCAGCTGTCTGTGAATGGGGATTGTCTCGCGGTTTGGATCGGAACACTGCGGGCCCGGATCCGCGCCGCGGGTTCATGCCTCCACGGGACACTTCCGCGGGCCACTATTTGTCCAGGGGTCGTGAGGGAATATTTTCCTCCAAACGAGAGGTCCACTGCTATCAAGGTCTACTTTGGAAAAGAGTGCAAGGGCCATTGTGATGCGTGAATTAATTATGCCATTTAAGAGTCTACGCATTCATTCTTTGGCTGTACCCTACCCCTGAGGTGTAAGTACATGAAATTTTTGGCACATGTGACCCTCTTGTAAACTATCTGCCAGTTTGAGGCTCTGTAGCGTATTGTAACACGACTTTTTATTTTTCCTTTTATAGTGTTGTTCTCTCATTATTGTGCCAAGTAGGATATAATTTTAATAAGGAGGGAAATTTAGTTAATTCAAGACATGATTACCAAAACGCCAGTGGTCCACTTGGCTGGATTTTGGATAAACAGTTTTATATCTATTTATCTTTGTTTTTTTATCTTTGGGGATGCTGCAGTTCTGCCTTCGTTTTTGTTCTTTGAATGGATGTTACGTAGTTTAATACCTGTTCTTGAGATAAGTTGAGTTTATGGCTATAGCTGCTTTTATTATGAATCGGAAGTGGGGTTTCTTTTCAAAGATTTGTTGAACGGACTTTAGTTGTTTTGGAATTCTAGATCTGAAAAACTAGATCATGGAGCCAAATTCTCCCTCCTTCAAAATCATTTACGTAAGTTAGTTTTTAGATTGATATCGTTCATGTCACATCAATTGTGTTGTCAAAAATGTCTTTTGAACATGGATTGCATGCCTTAATGTTATTTAAGTTTTTTTTTTCTCTTTGCCGCCTAGTTAACAGAGACGTCTTTCTAATAATTGACTCGCTGATTTTATGGTGTTCACCGAAGTTCACGAGTGGTGGGGAAGGGAGGCTCGGGCATTAGGTCTTGATTACGACTTCTGACAGGATTCACTCTCCTCCTTGCCATCAGTATGTTTTGATCATTATTCCTACGTGTGTGGAACTCGACATGAGCGCCCGCAGAAAATAATTCGGTGGCGGCGTACGGGCGCATTTTTTAGCGGCGCGCGCCGGCGTCCACGCCGACTGCGAATTAGGCTCGGAGCCGTTGGAGACTCGGAGGCTGCGCGCTAGACTTAGATTGCTTGAACAATTGAGAATGGATATCTTTAAGAGCGACATAGAGAACATAATATTAGAGCCACACTGTATTTCCTGGTCCGATAGAAGCGATAAATTAAGAGAGATGTTTTGCCGAACGGATAGATTTGGGAATTCGCTTTTCCCCCGAGCCATAAAGGACTCTAATAGACGCTAGTCCCAACCTCGTTAGAGCACTTCATTTTTTTTGTTGTAAACGGCTGGTGTCCTAACACCCCTTCCACACGCCTTTTAGGCGGCTTTCGGGGTATTATGTAGATGTAGACTGTCTCTACGGCCACGGGTGGGTAGACAGGCTGGCAGATCGGCCTACATGTATACGGTACTAATGAATGAAATTGTTAAATGCTTGCAGTTCAAGTTGTCGAGATTGGCTATCCCCCTGGTTACGGCTTTGTCAACGGCGCGAATTGGTCACTAACGAATAAATATTTAAAAAGTGACAAAAGGGTGTATGCCGCGTGTATATCATATTTTGCCCCGGTGTTTTGTGACCGACTGCTGGTCACTTCTTCAAGGGAATAAAAAAATCGCGAAAAATTTTAATCAAGGAATAAAAATTTAGTTCCAAAGATTACGTAGTGCAAAATAAGGTTTAATAATGCGTAATTATTGTAGCTCGGAATATATTCTGAAAGGTGAATTACTTCATTTCAGCGGAGTCGGCGGGCGCGCCACGGCGTGAATTCGTTTTCGGTGTCTGCGACGCTCACCTCGTGGGACTTCGTTCGAAATTGCTATCTGCAGTCCTATCTGTCCTGCAGCTTTTTTTGGGAAGCGTCGAACTTCAAATTTCCTAGCATTAGTTATATTTAGGATTTTGAAGTTTTGACCTAGCACGTCAGCTATTCTGATACCTGAAATCCAGTCTCTGTTTAGTGAATTATAACTTGCTCGGGATGTCCTTGTTCGCTGGAAGTTGTGCATGCTGAAGAAGTAGCCAAAAAATGTGTTACCGTGGTAAAATTGATGTTTTATTATTTTACAACATCCGTTTAGAGTTGCTCTATGACCTAATTTTAATATTTAACTGGTGGTGGAAAGATGTGAAAATAAAGTGAATATTTAGGTATATTGAGTGGGCAAGTACCTGATTGTATGCATATGCAGCATCAAATATATTTTGCAATGTTTGTGGGAGAAAACACATTTTCATAGCGTTAGTTTGAGCGTATTCAGAAAATCTATTAGGAGTCAATCTGTTTTGTTGTGACCGACAGTATGGTGTTTTCTGGGTTTTCAATTAATATATAAAATTTGCGTATGCTTTACAGAGAAGGGCGTCAAACTTTATTTGATAAACATCAATGTTTTCACGCCTTGAACTCTATTTGCAATTATCAGGCAACAAGTTAGTGTTCCAGCAATCGCCTGTGACTTTCGTTTACATCCCACTAATTTCTAATGTTTTTGACTGACGAACACCTTTTGTCTGTAAATTATTCTATACTGGAGAAAGGTATGATACATGCTCTATTATAACGCATGACTTATTAATAGCGGTGTTAAAATGAGCAGATTATTGTGTAAATACAATGCCATACTTGGTGAACGTACTTCGCGTGCGAAAAATCCACAGGGAAAAAGGCATGGGTATGGTATACCTGATCACGAACAGAAAATATAGGAAATAGACTAGAAAAGAGGAGACTATAGATATAGAGAGATTTAACATGGAATTCTATCATCGTGTTATTAAGGATAGCACGATATCTCGATTAACCAAATCAATGGCGTCACTCGCTTGGACGAATAACAGCATGATTTTATTTTTCTTTTGTTCTAAACTTGCATGGATTTGCTATATGAATTATTAACCGTTTGAAAGTTTTGTCTTTGCATGAATGGGGACATATATTTTCCTATTATGCATAATATTTTTATGAGCGTACAGTGTGCATGTGGCGATCGTCTTACATGTTGCCGTTCGTAAGATATTGTGCTCCTCCCTTCCCTCCGTTCTATTCCTCAAGCAATTGCAATTTCTTATGATATGACCCATGCACAGGGTCTGTCTCCAGCGCATGGTGCTCCAAAGACTCCTTTTCACAACTACTCTTCGTGGATCTCTTTGTTTCTCCCCGTATCCGTCCTGTAGTGCGACACATCTGGCTTATTTATCGCGCGAGCCACTTCACGGGGATATGAAGTTGGAGTGCTGCGTGGCTTTCATAGCATTTGGGAGATGGTCGCCGGCTGGCTCGGGGTCGGGGCTCCGTCACTTCGTCTATTCCTGGAGGATTAGATTTCGTCGGGGGGCACGGATTAAAAGCTTTGTCTGGCCGTGAAGAAATGCATTCCCCCGCCATCCTGCCCACTCTGGTCATAAATATGTTGCTGTCTATTCCCGCAGGGGGCTCGAGAAATATCTGGTGCTGCGCGAGACACAATACTGCGTTCGTGGAATCTACATCTACATAATATCCTGCGAGCCACCTTAAGGGTGTTTGGCAAGGGGTGACCAATCATAAACATGCAGCATGCAAGAGGACATGCACACCGCACGGTCACAGAAATATTACGCGTCATAGCAAAATCTTTGTTCATGAATTCAATTGATTCGGCTTTAACTTTGTGAAAATCCATGTTGAAATGAAAATGTACAACCTTGGTATCTTTTCACAGGAAAAGATACCAAGGTTGTACATTTCCTGTGAAAAGATACCAAGGTTGTACATTTTCATTTCATCTTTGTTCATATTCACGTAAAGACAAAATTTGCTAATGGTTATAAATTTCTATAGCAAATCCGTGCAAAGTTAGAACAATGGAAGAAAAGTAAAAAACATAATAAATGTAATTAGTCGTCCTAGTGACGCCATTACTTCTATTAATTGAGACATCGTTGCTTTCCTTTTATCTGCCTATTACCCTGCTAGCCACCTAAAGAGGTGCTTTTGCAAGGGGCGAACCAAAGGGTAAATATTTATTTCCACTAACATGCACTACGAGTCATGTACGCTGCATATGACACTTAATCCACTATATCCTACTAATGAAGATAATCTGTCTATGAAGCTAGGACATACAAAGTATGCTGTTAGAAATTCTAATAAAATTCAGAAGCATCCATTAAGGACTGGATAAGTTACTAAGCTGCAATACCAGTCACCTTACCAATTTCTAAGTCCTAACACTGCTCTTTGTCTTAGTGTTGTTGTAGTCTCTTATCGATCGCGGAAAGATGGACATTCTAAATTAAAAGCTAGGGATACCGGGTCACCGTCATGAAGTCCTCAGCTTACTATTGAAATATTCCAGTTTCGCGATGAATGGCATGGCTCACGTCAGAAGTTACGGTCGTTTCAATTGAAAAAGTTGGCTAAAAGTTTAATGGATTTGAATGGGTAAACACGTATTTTTCACTCAGAGCTCTAAGAATTATCTCATAATTCTCGTAAGTAATGAAAATGAGGTTTCTTGCCAGACTCAAATCCCCAACTGCATTCACTTATTTTTAAACTCACAGCGGTGGTGGTGGTGCTTTTAAAGTAAATGAAGTAATTTCACGATTAATCACATGTATTTTATTCATAAGTCCTCCATGCCCTTTACTTTCGGAATAAAATATTTTCTTGAGGGTTAGATTGCCCTTTAAATATGATACTCGCCAAGTCATCAATCAATTGCGAAAAAATTTCAACTACTCATAAGCCAGATTTACAGACATCTGAGAAAGTTGGCAAATATTTCAATGGATATGAATGGTTAAAAGAATATTGATAATTCGGAAGGTCATGGCAGACTTAGGCTTTTTATGTGAATTATTTGTGCTAATCTCGGGATGCACGCTTGGTAGGATCTTACACCACCTGCAGGATTGTATACGTATTACTTTTATCGTTGCGTACTATTTCATGACCATGTAGTTTGCATGTGAGAAACCTGCTTACTGCTGGTTATCGGTACCCCATACCAAACACCCTAGAGGTGGATCGTTGGGTATTATGTACAAGTAGAAAGACTTGGTTCCGTCTTGATACAAAATGTGAAAGAAGTCTTCACGGATCCATCATCGGGTTAATTTTCAGGCGTAGCCGAAGTCTCGATGGCCGTCACTGCCGTCGTCTCAAGGGATTTTATTATTTGATGAGAAATGGTCGGATGGTGTATAAACCCGGCAGAATTTCATGTCAGTACTCTGCACCAAAAGAACGATGCCAGAACCAGCCAGAGACTGAGGCTAGAGCTTAAAAACTATCATGGTGGAAGACCCATGAAAACTTGACCAACATTAAAAACAATATCATCCTCAACATGGAGTAAGTATTCCACTTAAATGCCAACTGATAATCACGGAGGAATTCTCAAGAAATTGATGCTCCTGTGTTTTACGATAAATTCGCAAATAAACTCATCGTATGGTGGGAAAAATTATCGTTATGGTTTCATGCTTTAATTAAAGGGTTGAAAGAGGCTGGCATCATAACTATTTTTAAAGAAACGAGGAGATTAAGGTAGAATGTAACTTTTACCAGAGATACTAGACATTTTTATATTTTAAAAACTAATTATCTTTCGGATTTGTTGTAAAATAAAATCTCCATGTTTTGTGAAAAAGCAAACTTTTAGATCCAATTGCAAATTAATTTGTAGTTGATGTTTGCGCCTACATTAGAAGAGAACGTAGAAGCATTGTTCTTTACTTTCCTCTGTTTTTACTCGATTTATGCCGTAATGTTGATATTTATGAGCCTCTTGATGTTGCTGCCACCTATCTTTGCTGTATTTGAGCTAAGTAGAGTTGACTGAGTTTTTCCATTTACGAGAACAATTGTCATAAGTTAAATAACAATCTTATCATTTTGATATGTGTTGAGGAAAGTCATGGTATAAATATACGTCATTACTCGAGTGATCAGTTGGAAATAAAATTAATTTTGTCTTCAGGGAGTGAATGATAATATTGGACGCTCGTTGAGAAAATTATGGTGACAGGCGAGAGGTGAGACCAAAGTAACACGTTGCTCGTGGGTCTTATCGATGACTGACTGTTTGTCAAGTGAATGCGTATGCCAGTTTAAGTAAAGTTTGGTATGTATGGGTGTTTGTGAAAGGGTTACGGATGGAGTAGGAAAGATGGAAGGACGATAAAAACGGCAGTTTTCATTGGAGACTCCTGTGATATGCTTAGTGATAAAAACGGGGCTTACAATTTCTATCAATCTTGTTAAAAATGAAGATGTTAATCGAATACACCAGCAGAATTAGGAAAGAACTTCGTTATATATTTGTGTAGGCTGAGAAACTCCATTGGTGAGTGTGGTAGCATAGAATAAAAATATTAGTGGTCGCGGGTGCAAAAATTTGCTTTTCAAATGCAAAGTTTCCTTGCTAACTGTTACAAATGTGGTGTGCGAGTAGAGGGAATGCAAGGATCAATTGGTAACTTGGCGAACATCAGATTTAGCCGGCATCGCGGCCCTCAAGAAAAGCTATTATTCCGAAGGGAAAGGGCTTTGGATACTTACGAATAAAATAAATGTGGTTATTCGTGACCGTAATTAATTTCTTTTTTAAAATAGCAGATTTTGCCTTCATGGTTGTTATCATTCACCATCGCTGCGGTGTTATAATTACGTGAAAGTAGTCGGGAATGATACCGAAGACTGGTGAAGAAAAAAAGGATCGACTGTGCAAGTAATGAGTAAGTGCTGAGAAGAGTTGAAGAAAAGACTGGAGAGAGGAATGGAGAGCTGCGTTAAGCCAATCATAGGAGTTTTGACTTATGATGATGATTTAGTTGGGGAAATGAGTCTGGTGAAAGTCATCATTTTCATCACTAACGAGAATTCTGTGAACACTTTATTGGAATGTGAGCTCCTCATTGTTACTCATTATAGGAGTACGTAAATTGTTTTCTGTAATCGTGGAGCCTGCTCTAAAGGTTCGTGATTAAGTATTCAGTGGAAAGAAGCGGTTTTAAGGTGTCAAGTTTATGTTGTGAATGACGTGTAGGGTTCCTTCTCCGAAAACCCGAATGTGCTGAGCTGGAGTGTGTACCTTGAGGGAGTGAATGAATTGCGTGAAATATTCTTCTCGCCAATTCTTATGGCTTCACAGAAGTGTTGTCTGTTTTTCACGAAAGCAAACGCCTAAGGGATTTGCCGTGGACACAGGCATTAGATTGTTGCGAATAGAAAAAATAGACGACGGAATGAAATTAGCGCGACGTATTATTATTATCTGTTGTTTCTTCTTTCTTTAATTGCTGATGCCAAGTGGGTTAGTTAGTGATTTGTGGTGGTTTGGCAAATGACGTCAGTTGGGTGTGGAGGGCATTTTTCTCAAGAATGGAGAAGTTCAAAAATTCATTCTTACCGAGTGCTACAACAGCAATTAGAGAATTGCAGAAATTAACAGTACAGAATATGACAGAAATTAGAGAATTCTCGTGATCCCGTCCACTGTAGCACGATGGTAAAAGAATGATATTTTTTGCATCGAGTCATATAAAATTTTCAGTGGATTGGCGTAGTATTTAGCCTGTAGTTTACTCGAAGTTCTGGAAAAGATTAGAAGCCCAACTCCACTAACATAATGGAAAAGCTGCAATTTCGATAGTTACGACACATCACGAATCTAGCTGCCGTCTGCTATGCTCTATGAATTTCAGCTCATGCTGGTTGCACACACTGGCAGCATATTCTAAGTGAGGCCTATCTTTTCTATTGCATTTACTACGAATTATTTTTAAAAAAACTAGTTTGCTGTTGGCTTCTTTCGTGGAATGTCTTCTCCATGCGGTAGAACTTATAATTTCACCATAAAATATCCATTACTAGGGCATCCAGACCCGTCTCCGAAGAACAGGATCGTGCTTTCTATGGTAAATAGAGAACCCTTTGCGATCTGCTTGAAATTTTAATGTCCTATTAAGCCCCTTACTTCTACTAATGCAGTCGCTGTCGCAAAGTTATGAAAACCAATCTAATTTACGTTCAGACTGTTACGTGATTACTTGCCGAGATTCATAATTAAACTGCCAGACCAAATACTGTTTCATTTCTCTTGAAATACTTAAGTGACAGGTGAATGTAATCCTACTTGCTTTTTAATATCGATTTGACAATTAAGAACACTTCGAAGTGCCGCATTTCCTTTCACCCCCAATCATTATTATTTCTGATCATGTAGGATTCGTAATATTCAGTTGAAAGAAGCGGTTTTAAGGTGTCGAGTTTATGTTTTGAATGGCGTGTAGGGTTGCCTCTCCGAAAACCCGAATGTGCTGAGCTGGAGTGTGTACCTTGAGGGAGTGAATGAATTGCGTGGAATATTCTTATCGCCAATTCTTATGGCTTCGCAGAAGTGTGTCTGTTCTTCTCGAAAGCAAACGTCTAAGGGATTTGCCGTGGACACAGGCATTGGATGGTTACGAATAGAAAAAATAGACGACGGAATGAAATTAGCGCGGCGAATTATGTTATTTGTTGTTCCCAAGAAAGTGTGCATCACTGCATGCATCACGATACTATGACACAAATGAAATCGCATTAAATTGCTCACATAGCCAAAATTTGATAACGGTTAGTAATTAATGAAGTACACTTTTCGGAGGCTGAAACTTGACGTCATCGAACTATGAGCTCATCTCATAAGTATTTTGTATTCAGTGCGTAAAACTTGGTGTTCATCTTCTTTCATCAGCAGTCATAAGAATGGTTCGAAACTGCTCAACACTCAGTTCCCTTTTGAGCGGATCTTCACACTTTTTAGTAGTTCTTTCTTTTACATTCTTCATTACTGTATTTTATCCGCTCTTGCCCTCCACTTGTTCCTGGGCAGTTGTCTTTACCAGATCACCATGTCTCTTATTGTATTTGATCAACTCTTCCATATTCTCAATGTTTTCATCACTTTTTGGAGCACTTCCTCATTGATCAATCGGTTTTTATGTAGGATAAAAGGCCAAAGTTAAATAATGTACAACAAGTTGACTACACGGGGCGAATTTAAAAATTATAATTGGATCTAGGTGCTGTCTACCACTCTATACCAACTTCAGATAACACGATTAAAATCTAGTTGACTTGTTATTTCGCCAGCTCGTTGTCATTTTCGGGGCTTATTTTTCTATTGGCCGCAATATATTTGTATTGTTTCCTGATTCACGGCTATAATTAAAGAAAAATTGAAAAAAGAAATGGTTGCATACCATTGTACTTACTACTCCACGTTAATTCAAAATTGATCCAACCTTGCTCAAACTTTTCATCATTGGGATAGTTTTGGGCCGGGGATCTTAGACTCGTAATTCGAGAGATCCATCCATGATATGAAGACTGGGAAAGCGGTAGGAGTGTACAATATCTCAAGGACCCAGGGAAAGATGGAAAGAGAGGAGTTTTCGAACTAGAACGGATGATCTTTGAGGAGGGGTCTTGGCCTAAGGATTTCGTGAAAACGGTTCTAATTCCACTACCGAAAAAGAAGAAAGCCGTTGAGTGCAGAGACTAAAGGACTAATAGCTTAATACGCTATATCGAAAGTCACACTGAGGATTTAAAACAAACGGATGGAGGCAATGACAAACTAGTATTTGGGCGACGACAGTTATGATACCAGAAAAAGCAAGTCCACGTGAGATGCAACAGCAGTAATGAAATCCCTGGTAGAGAGGAACCTAGAATATAACTAGGACGTGTAGATTTGCTTAGTGGATGTTGAAAAAAGCCATCTGCATATGGCCCAGACTGCGCAAGTGAGGGTAGCGGACGGAGAATCTGGGTGGGCAAGAATTGGCCGATGAGTGAGGCAAGGCTGTCCATTATCGCCGTTGCTTTTTAATATCTTTGCGGAGGAGATAGAAAGAGAGGCATGGGAAGCCGGAGTAAAAGGGGAAGGAATAATGTTTAAATCAGTGAGGTTTGGGGATGACCAGCCGTTGATTAGCCAGTCAACGAGAGGGCTTCAGGCTCTAGGGGATTCGTTAGACAAGCGTTGCGAGGGATATGGCGTGAGGATTTATCACAAGAAAATGAAAGTTATGCGGTTTTGTAAAGTATCATGAGCAAGGAATGTGCGCCTCAAGATGAAGGTTGGTGGGCAAAAACTTGATCACGTAGAGAAATGCACTATTTGGGTAGTACATTAGAGGAAAACGGATACAGCAGTTAGGTCATCAGGAAGATAATTGCGTCATCGAAGGAGGCGTTCATAAATAGGAAAGTGTTAATGAGAGGATCGTGCTGTAAGAGTTAGAAAAGGTTCTGAAAAGTCTGATTTGGAGTGTGGCGCTGTACTGTGCGGAAACGTGCACTCTTAAGGAAAGAGGACGAGAAAAGACTGGAGGCGTTCGAGATGTGGGTGTGGAAAAGGATGGAGAAGGTGAAGTGGACAGGGAGTAGGAGGATTGACAAAGTGCTGGCGGGGTGAGGAGATGCAGGTTAAGAAGGAGATACTGAGGAGAGAGAAGGTTTGAATGGAGCGAATACTGAATAGGGGTGGGATGTTGAAAACAGTGTTAAAGGGTAGCATGTTGGTATGGGAAGAAAGGTATTCCTAGATTGAATTGAAGGAAGCAGGCTTTATTGAGAATTGAAAAGGGAAGTCCATGAAAGGATGGGAGACTGCCATAATACTTCGCAGATATTCCATGCAAACCTACCTTAATCGGTCGAATACTTAGGTAATAATTTCACCTAGTTTTTGAACGAATTTTTATATGGCCACCGCGATTGGCATTAGGGCACTTTAATCACACGCTAAGGGGTACCTAACTCTATACTTTATCATTTAACATTCCTATAAACCATCCATAACACCTTTCACATTGTTTTCTATCACATGATTGATCGCCAATGAAATTGGCGACATATTTGTTCACGGATCCATAAAATTACTCTGAATTTTCCTCCGCTGCCAAGAGGGATGATTACCAGTGTCAGTGGCCCTTTAATTTGCGCGAGCCATGGCAATAGTGGCGGGACCCTCCCGCCCCTATTGCCATGGTCATGGTCTGCCGTCGTCGGCGGCCGGTCGCCAGCCGCGCCGGCTGCCTCCCCATCTCCTGTTAATTTCGCGCCGTGGGAACTCTGAGCACGCAGAATCCGGCCAAACAAGCTTGCTCTGCCCCCCACCCTTCCCCTCTCTCCCCCACCCACCCCACACTCCGCCCTCCTCCCCACCCCCCGTCCACCGCGCCTGCAAGAAGGAAGGCCCTCGCCGAGGGTGGGCCTTCTCCTCCCACGTCGGCGTAACTGGGCAGCCCCCTCTCCAAAAGCAACTTTCGGAACAGTTATCTTGTAATGGGATGGCACTTTAAAAATGCCCTAAACGAGGCAGGGGCGAGTGCCCCTGGGCGGTAATCGTGGTCGCATCGCTTCATTCCGCTGCGCATTACGCGCGTCCCCCCGTTGGGCCGTTTTGGGCCGTAGGCTTTATTCGTTACGAGTGAGTTTGCCCCCCAATGTTCTGGATATTTTCATTGCAGATGTGAATGAAGAGGCTTCAGTGCTCCTTTTCTCTGTCCATTCAATTGATTTCGAGTCTGCATGAGAATTATTACCCTTTAGTTCTGTAAATCAATTGCTGGGAACATTCTGAATGGCATAAATTTGAATAGACCGATATACCTGTCAATTTATACTTTTACAATATCCTATAGGACGTAGGGGTGAGTATCCCGAAAGGGATGTATTAAGGTCTTTTTTTGGGGGGTTGAAGGTTAATTACTTTCTGTGACACCTTGATGGTATGCAATACCTGTCTGCGATTATGTGCCCGCTTACAGACAAGTAGCTTTTAGGTACTTACTCAACAGTCATATTTCCACGTTTTTTTACTAGCTGGTGGTGTAAGCACTTGAACTGGAAAACATCCTGAAAGATTGCCGTCTTTCACATTTTCCAGGAATTAAAGAATAATTAATTATAATGCCTATGAGTAAAATTAGAAATTGCAATATTTCCACTGAGTTTTATTATGATACGTTCCATTTCCACTGAGTTTTATTGGTGTCTTAATGAAACTCAGTGGAAATATTGCAATGTCTAATTTTACTAATATTAAGAACTTCCAACATATCGTGCCTCACATCATACAGTATAATCCCTATCCTCCTCTTCATCCACCACTGCACCCCGGGCGGCAATCATGGTTGAAATCGCTTTAATCCGTTGCGCGTTACGCGCGTCAATTCTTTTCGGAGATTTGGGCCATTTTTTGCCCCGAGCCGTTCGTTGACTTTGCTCCTCCATACGTTCGCTGTTCATTTTTTTAAACTCAGCTCAAAATACGAACTCAATCAGAAGAGTGATGGAAATGGTTGGAGGGTAGAAATCGTCATTACTTCTTACTTGAAATTTTAGCCCTCCATTTGCGCCCTTATCTCTAGTAATCAATTGCTATCGCAGGCATGTAAAAGAAGTATCACGATTTTATCGAATTCTGTAATTGGTTGTCGGGAATGATTCTTAATGGAATGATATGGCCAGTATTCCAGTAGAATATTCTTGTTTTAGTAGATGAATGTCCACATCCCATCATGCTGTAAACTTGCTATCAATCTGTATCGGTTGCTTGGTATACTGTCACAGGAATGAGTCCTGCATTGTTCAGGCCTTTCCTCGTTCGCTGTATATTCTGGGTGTCATTTGGATTGTTAAAATAATCAGTATCAGTAAGAAAATGAATGCTATTTTAGTGTGGTGGTCAGTGGAGTAGCCAGGAATTTGCAGAATTCTGCAAATGAGTGTCGGGAAAGATTCGGAATGGAATGATATGGCCAATATTCCGGTAGAATATTCTTGTTTTTAGCAGACGAATGTCCGTATCCCATGATGCTGTAAACTTGCTATCACACAGTATCTGTTGTAGGAGTGAGTCCTGCTTTGTTCAGGTATATCGTCTTTCGCAATATATTGCGCGTATCATGGTGAAAATAATCAATATCAGTACATACTTTTCACTTTAAAGAAATGAATGCTATTTTAGTGTGGTGGTCGGTGAGGTAGCCAGGAATTTTCTACGGGGAAAGGGTCCAAAACCTAGGAGAAAATGTTTTAAAAACAGGGTTCTAAGTAGAGGTTTAAAACTAATGGTAACACTTTTCTTAATAGAAAAAACATCACTTCTCAAAATCTTTTGTAAATTCATGTTTTTCAATATTTTGTTTTCTTTTTTGAAGCAAAGTAATTGTGTTTTTATATTTCGGGGGGCTCCGGACCCTCCTACTCGCTACGCCAATGGTGGTGGTATTTTTATTCAGATACTTTCATTCTTTTCTATTCGTCGATAAGTTCCTTCTTTCCGTGTTAAAATAGAGAGAGGAGAGGGAATTGACTGGGTTTTGGTGGAGTAGTTGTGTAGCTCCGTGATGACCCATAGATACGGACTAGGAGGATTGTGTCGTTTGATAACACTCCTCAAACGAGGAGCTTTTTTTGAAGTAATTTCGTTACTGCGCTTCTCGTATCAATCCTAAAAAGGTTAGGTTTATTCTGGCAAAATTTCAAGGGAGAAAAAATCGTGTAATAACGAAATCAGGAAAAGGAGCTGTACGATCTAGCCCATAACAAACGTGGTCGTGTAACTATATTTCTTGTATTTTAATAAATCGTGCGGGAGTTCTTCTCCAATAACTTTGAAAGGAATTTTGTTTTGTTGCCATAGGTACTCTTATCTTAGGAGTTAAGTGCGTGCGTTTATAATACACCATACCGATCATATGGATAATCATGGAAAGTGTCAGCAATAAATCATTGGTAATAGCTCTCTATAACTGCTTTAATGTTGGAGTTTCATCATAAAATCAGTTACTCCTTGTTCCTCGTATGGCCTTGCACCGAAAGAAGGTCATAGATGGGTTTTCCAAGGAATAACATGCGTGCAAAGAATCTTTGGGATGGAGAATTTTAGGGCCTTATTAATCAGGCGGTTCAAATTCACAGAATTGGGATTCGTATTCTATCTGCGGGATTCGAACTCTATCTGCCCGTGTTCGATCAGTGGAAAACGAAGGCACATCTACAATACATGTAAATAATCTTATTATGATAATGGTAAAGTTATGTGATTGTGTAAAATGTGAAAAACGCTTTGATGAGGATATTAAGTTAAATTTTCGCGAGCCATATAATGTTGACCTAGTAATTAGATGAAAACTTCGAATTTTTTCTTTGAGTGTTAGTTATAAGAATTATTAAACATTAAGTATTGATATCAGTTGTGCGTGATTTATTTTCTGATGACAATGATTAGTTATTATTTTAGCTGTCCCTTTTTGGAAAGAAAGAGAAAGGAAACTTGTCTTGTATAATATTAATTCAAATAAAATCCGTAAAATGTGAATCTAACAGACACAACTCATGTATTTCGAGCGAAAACAATAAGCGAACTCATGTATGATGCGATTATAGGACTGGTGCGCAGGTTTTTGTCTTTGCATCCGCGGTTGCATTGCGAATTTTTCCATTGAGCCTTTTTCCGCCGGAAATGAATGATATTGCTTTCTTTCGAATAAAATCAGACTTGGTTGTCTTTCTTTATACTACGTTCGTTTAATTGTTTTGATTAAGATATCATACTGACTCGCACTCAATACATTAACATTCAACCTTGATTTACTTATATTTTATGATGTTAGAACGTAGGTTTCCGCGGCGATGGTTTGATCTCTGCATTTCTTCAGGGTTTTCTTCCGCGTCAGCTTGTTTGTAGACCGTGTTTGTTTTATATCTTATGAGTTTGGCTCATTATCTAGTCATTATAAAATCCTTGCTCAAAATTTGTATTGGTTCCTAATCACCAATTAAAGGCGTATCTTAATAGAGTGACTTTTTTGAGCTGGGGTGCTTGCGTTTATAAGCATGCATGTTGATGTCATCTTGCAAGGACTGTATGATTTATCACCCTGAATTCCTGCGTAAACTTGTTTTCTTTTCTTGCGGTGAAAGTGACGCTCTTGAGAGGAAAGCCTTCGACCGGAGTCTATCTTATCGTGTTGTCTGTCTTTACGGTGAATGGTGATTGCCCCAGTGGGTAAGAAAAGACTTGTTTCATTGCGTTCTTCCTGCACGGGATGATGAATGCCCGTAAGGTTGGAGATTTAACTTGATATAGGAAGTACCAGGCACGTTGTCTGGGTTCTCCAGGGCCTTTGGGGCTCCTGCTCCTCCCTCCGATTATTTTCCTTCCGGTGACTGTTCGCAATAAATCCCCTTTGGAGAAAACTAGCCCTGAGACACAATATTAAAATTATGGAATGAGATCAGGGCCTCAGATCGGAAATTTTCCCAAATTCAGATGATAATGCCTACTGCCACTATAGTGAAAAAAAATGTTTAAAAAATCAGGCGGATTTCGGAAACAAACACCTACGGAGACTAAAGTATAATAACTAAGGCCGTTTTGGTAAAACCAACGATGACTTTACATGTCAGCATTATACTATCGAAATTAAGAGCATATTTAATGAAATATAAGGTTTTCCGATGCGTGGGGTTTGACAAATAATAAATTAATTGAGACCTTAATAAATTTATTATAGAACATCTGGACACAATTCGAGCATCCCCTGAAGCATATTTATGCTACGGGCCTGGGAAGTGCTCCGTATTCTTCCAGTGAAATCGTAAATATTTGATTCGTGAACAACCAAATTTAAATGCTGTAAGGTGAAACCAATACAGAATTCGTTTTATTTATATATTTCCGCTCCTCCGAAAACAGCGGTATTCGGCCTTTACATCGGGGTTTACGTTAACATTTCAACAATTGAACAAGTACAAACATCTATGCCCTGGACAAGGGTAACTTACCCAGGCGGGATTCGAACCCACGACTTTTGGTTTGGCAGGTGAGGACTTAACCCCGCCGCCACCGAGGCCGGCGATTATTCTACTTTCTCAATTATTTGTTCATCAGAGTTCCCGCCATTCTTAATAGTTCAGACAGCTATGTGAAGAGAGATTTCTTTAAGTTGATTTTTAGGAATTCAGGTCCTTCATTGCAGGTTTTTCAAATCATGGATGATTGACACTAAAAATAGCATTAATTGGTCGTCTTGAAATTCAATTTTGTCTCCTCTTTGCTTCTCGTTAAGAGTAAGAGGGCACTACAAGCATACAAATAGTACGTGCGCGATGGTCAATCTAGTATGGAAAGTGACGAATAATAATTTTCAATCACGTTGAGCCCTTTTAATTATTTGGGATCACTAGATTAGTAGAATTTGTTAATCTACATCCACCGATACATTACGAGCCACCAATAGGGTTTTTGGGAGAGGGTGACCAGGTTCATTGCGAGAACCTACCATAGTATTGTTTTATTCATTATAGTATACACAGCACTGCAGGAACAAGTGACTTTGTACGCAGTCACGCGCACGCGTGCAAAGTTAAATACACCAAAGGATGAAGTTCACCATGAAAATATATTTGACTTAGCCGGGATTCTAACCTGGATCTCGGGAGATACGGGTTCGAATCCCGGCTAAGTCAAATATTCTTTCATGGCGAACTTCATCCTTTGGTGTATAGTATACACAGTATACACAGATTTATCGTCACAGAAAAAACTATCGTTGTCCCCCGCATCGAGTCACTTCATGTGTTAAGGCGATGGAATGATATGTATCGGGCGTGCTTGAGCACTTAAAGTCGCAAGATGGCTTACTCACTCGTATTGCTGGGTCGTTTGGCTCGAGTCATGTCGGAAGCGGTCCGTGGGATGTGTGTACCTTATCTTTCAGGAAGTTTACGAGTTCTCGCATGAAGAAGAAAGGGACATGGCGGCACGTCGGATGGAAGATAGATGGCTTAGGTCATACCTCTGATTGATGTCTCACTTCATCCTTGGATTGTCGGCTGTTGGTGCGAAGCAGATTCTAAGAAACGCATTTTTAGTACCATGGCGCAAATGACATATGACTTGAAATTTATTGCGATTTTATCCTTGAACAATTGAATGGTATTCATATTTTTATACTATAAGTTATTTGCCATGGCATACTGCCTTACCTAAGGCCACCTATTTGCCCGTTTAAGTAGTGGTTTGATGCCTTGAAGGAATATATAAAATACATATTATTAAGATGCTTAACATATCTCTGAATAACTAAAAAAATTTGTCTTCATGTTGCAAGTAACTATTAGAATAGTTAGATGGGAGTTCACGTCAATTTACGTGTTAAATCTGAATGATTACTCGGTGTAATTTATCACGCATGGTTAATGCGTACACTCTCCTTATTTACTTAATTTTTTTGTTTTAATGTCATTTTGTTGCCGTAGAATCTTCCATATTCGGCGAATGAGGAAAGAGAAAAGGTGGAGATTGGCAGTTTTTGGGATGTGCACTTGCGATCAGGGGCAATTGAAGGAAATTAAGGTCAAATAGCGATGGCTAACTATGGAAGAGACAGTTACGGTGTAGTTTCACGTGGGAAAGAGAAGGCTAGAAATAAAAAAATCAAATATTGGAATTGGTTAGAGATAAGGTTAACTGAAGCGTTCACGATGAGTAAAAGATGACATGTTGCATAAGAATAGGGAGTTGTGATGAGCTAATATTGCAATTACGAAAGGGTGAGTAGATTTTGTCATAGTAGTATCCCCCTCTCCCATTAAATTAGTTGGTAAGTTTTGCCTTTGCAGGAATGTGTAAGTATAATTTGTTAGCATGCGTAATATTTTTATGACAGTGTGGTGTGCATGTGAAAATCACCTTGCATGTTGCTTGCTGATGATTGATCATCCCCTTCCAAACACCCTAGAGGTAACTCGCAGGGTATTATGTAGATGTGAATGTTTAGTTTAAACAGGTATTAAGAGGAAATATGGGCTTTAAGGGCAAATGAAAATGCGAAACGAAGTGATTCATGCTGGCTACAATTAATTCCAGGCAAGAGAGAGGAGCCATTCTACATCTATCTACATCTACATAATACCCTACGAGCCACCTTTAGGGTGTTTGGCAGGGGGTGATCAATCACCAGCATGCAGCATGCATTTGGACTCCCACATGCACACCACACCGTCCAAAAAACGTCCCGTATACTAACAAACTGTACTACTATATGCTGTTAGAAATAATAATTGAATTAAGAAACATGCATTAATTTTTACATATGTTAGTAGGCTACACTACAAGTCATGCAATCTATTTACGAGTTCTATTGCTGCCGTTATAATCTCTTATTGATCGTGGAAAAAATGACATTCGGAATCTGTCTATTCTACAATCTATCTCTCTTATTTTAGGGAGAAAAGAAACGGAATGCAGAGAAAGAAAGGAAATGACGGCGTCTTATGTTAATCGAATTTCGCCTTTCCTTGATTTAATTGTGTAAATAAGTGGCGTCATCTCGGCAAAGGGAAGGTAAATCATCTACATATCATCCTGCAAGCCGCTTACAGAGCTGTTTGGCTGGGGGTTAAACATCGCCAACATGCACCTAATTCTTCATGCACAATGATCTTATAAATTTTCTGCGCTTTCATTACAATGGTAATAAGGGTTACTCGAAATTTCAGGACCTATTATTCCATTGAGAAATGCTACCGAAAGAGTTCGTTTTTTTTCCTTTCATCGATCGATTCATTTTACTTCTCGCTTTACTAAGTCACTTCTCTCCTGAAAATGCTAGAAGGGACGCCGGTAGAACTGTCCTGAGAATGAATCGACTATGAGAGTGTTTTAGGTTCACCAATAATGCCTCGAAATGCCTTATGCCATAATTTACGGTCGTAAAAAAAAAACTGGTGAAAAGTGCATGAAAGAATGACTCAGACACCCAAATATTTCACGCTACTTTCTTATTGGTTCAAAATTAACCAAATCTCATGCTGATCTTTCCCTTATATTAGTAATTTTCCACGTTCTTTTTTCTATAAACTCTACGTTTGACGTATGGGTGTGGGAATGTCCATACATAGGGTTCATTTATTGATAACTGCATTTTAAAAAATTGGGATTTCATTATTTCCAAAATCCTCCTCAAACTACCATCCTCTTGAATGGCTTCATCTGCACATTTCCCTACAGGCCACCTACAGAGGTGTTTGGCTGGTGAACCATCACTTACATACACTA
Source organism: Ischnura elegans (assembly GCF_921293095.1). Lineage (NCBI taxonomy): Eukaryota > Metazoa > Arthropoda > Insecta > Odonata > Coenagrionidae > Ischnura > Ischnura elegans. The sequence goes on along the minus strand of NC_060259.1, from coordinate 66,370,462 downwards.
GAGAATTAAAGTTTACTTCCACGAACATGCATTGCTTAACATGCGCGATACATATGACATACATATTTGGTCAAGCTAATCGTAAAATGGGTTTTGTTAAAAGAATATTAGGAAAGTGCGACGACAAAGTGAGAGAAATTAGCTACTTTTCCCTCGTTAGACCACATTTAGAATACGCTGCCAGTGTTTGGGACCCTAATGAAAAAGGCTTAATAACAGAGTTAGAACGCGTGCAAAGAAGAGCTACCAGGTATGTGAAAGGTCGTTACGATAGTCTTGTTAGTGTAACTAACCTCTTAGATAAACTCGGATGGGAATCTCTGTCCGACTAACAACTAACATACATTGTTGTCTCTAGTCTCGGACCGTAGATTGAAAAGTAGACTAAACCTTTTAGATAAATCCAAGAGCAATGTCTTTTCTAACGAAGTTAGTCATATCTTACGGACGCCAACATACTACGTAAGATCAGATCATATAAGTAAATAAGAGAGATAGATTGTAGAACAGACAGGTTCAGAATGTCTTTTTTCCACGATCAATAAGAGATTGTAACGGCAGCCCTAGAACTCACAAAATAGATTGCATTACTTGTAGTGTAGCCTACTAACCTATGCAAAACTTAATGCATGTTTCTTAATCTTATTATTATTTCTAACAGCATATGAGCTCACTTCTTGAATACTCCATGAAAACCTACCTTAATCGGTAGAATACTATAATAATAATAATAATGGTAGTATAATTTGTTAGTATACGTGACGCTTTTTGGACCGTGTGGAATGCATGTGGGAGTCCAATTGCATGCTGTATGCTGGTGATTGATCACCCCTGCCAAACACCCTAGAGGTGGCTCGCAGGGTATTATGTAGATGTAGATATATCTACATATGGGATAAATCAATATCCTAAGAATGAAGGAAATCTGCCTATGAAGCTAAAACGTGCTGGCCACTGCTCTACCCTGCACCTCGGAGACCCGCATGTTTACCACTCGTGTGTATACGACCGTGGGTCGAGGACATCACATCCCCTGGTGAAATTTTGCCAGGCCATCCTCGTGAGATGAGGAATGCGGAGTGACATTTTGCTTCCCCAGGGTTCGTTGTCCCGAAGGGAAAGTTCTCTGCTGGTGTGGCAGGCCGAGTCATCCCAGACGGACAGGCCTTAACCTAACGGTTCCGCGCTTGGTTGCAAATCTGCGGATTGCCCACTTCGCAAACACTTCCCCAGGGCCGTCTCTCACTCCCGCAATAGCCAGCGTGCGGAGCTACATCCACCCATTGTGCGTGATTGCAGGGTGGTGTAATTTCTGCACGGTCATATATTTTGATGTGAAGGCTTGTCAGTGGAGATTTTTTTCTTTAGCTGCAGGATGTCGTTAGGCGTTTCATGAGCTGCACACGAGGAAGATTTGCATTCAATTCAGGAGATGAGTCGCATTATCGCAATGTCATCCATGACATGTCATTTCTTCATTCACATCTCCGGTTGGATGAGAATTTTCCGAGACATTTGGTACATACCTGCATATCCTCGAATTTGCAAATGTGAATGGATGGGGAATAATAAGACGTGGTGTCGATCATTACCACTCTCAGCTTGTTGATATCATGGTATCACTTGTTGGTATCACCATAGCACTTGGTTTATGCGTGTTTCCTCTCTTTCTAGCGACATATTTCGGTCGATTTATTGCTCGTTTGCAGCCCTATTGAATATATAAGACAATTTTGAGGAATTTTCCCTTTTTCTCTTAAATATAATAAAAGTAGGGTGATAATGGAAAGCTGAAAATTGAAATTATCCACTTCTTTGAAACAATTGTAAGGCTTTATTCCATGATTTACGGTCGTAAAAAATAACAAAAAACGGGTGAAAAGTGCATGAAAGAATGACTCAAGACACCCAAATAGTTCACGCTACTTTCTTATTGGTTCACAGTTGACCAAATCTCATGCTAGTCTTCCCCTTAAATTAGTAATTTTCCGCGTCTTTTTTCTATAAACTCTCCCATTGACGTATCTACATCTACATAATACCCTGCGAGCCACCTCTAGGGTGTTTGGCAGTTTTACGTATGGGTGTGGGAATCTCCATTCATAGAGTTAATTTATTGATAACTATTTAAGAAAACTGGGATTTCATTATTTCCAAAATCCTCCTCAAACTACCGTCCTCCTGAATGGCTTCATCTACACATTTCCCTACAGGCCACCTACAGAGGTGTTTGGCAGGTGAACCATCACTAACATACACTAGAGAATTGAAGTTTACTGCCATGAACATGCATTGCTCGACATGCGCGATACATATGACATATATCTACATATGGGATAAATCAATATCCTAAGAATGAAGGAAATCTTGTTTGTTTGTTTGTTTGTTGAAAAATGTTTTCCAATTTATCGTTTGCACTGCATTCAATATTGCCGTTGACTCCAGTACCGCTTGTGATATTCCGGCGAAACTCTTTCCAACGACAATATTGGACGCGGAGTAACGGAAAAAAATGGAAAGTCATCAGTCACTCCGCGGAAACCTGTGAGAAAATTGAATCGTTTGCTGCAGAAACGCCGTAACCAACCATTTTTATTTTAGGGAAATCAAGAAAAAATTTAATTAGGTACTCCTATAATTTATTCGTTTCGGCACTGAAAGAACTTTTAGGCTCAGTGTAAAGCCTATAGAATAGTCGCAGTTGTGTAGTATCTGCACCAAACGATATATTTAAAATTGTAAATTCATAAGGTACTCACAAGTCAAAAATCGAAAAAATGTTGGTTGTGGAGTTTCCGTAATTAACGATTCAATTGTATAAGATGACTAGTATCGTCAAACTTGATCATTTTCGCGTAAAAATTGATGCTCATGTATCGAAAGTAGTGATATCATTAAATTGGAAAATTGCTGTTGTTTCACCTGTACTTGTTCTATCAGTTCTATCCCATCGACCTCAGTGCTTTCATTTATATGTATATGTAAAAAAAATAATTTCTGTCGTGAATGTAAGCCATCGTGTATTTTACAATGATTCTAGAATTTTAAGACCTTTATAATAATATTAAATAAATGTAATTGTTTATGCAAAATCTTAATCCGCGCACTCTTAGCCAACATTCAATTTTCCAATACAGCCGCGCTGACCGTAGATTAATTTCATTGTATAGGATTTAAGTAAATTTACAATAACCTGAGACCTGTAATCTGCTGCTTTCCGTTATCAGCTTCACGCCAAGCCATGCTTAAGTTTACAGTTCCGGTATCGAGTGAAAGTCTAAAAGATTCACCGTCAACGGTTAACTTGTTTTACCGACGGAAATCGTAATTTGCGTATTATGGGGCTGCGGGTATGTCCCTTACAATTTTTTTCCTTTCACACACTTTTAGTAATCATTTCCTAATTATAAATATTTCTGATGGTAATCAGTATTTCCTAATTTTTTGTCTTTGAATTCCGAGAAGATTTTTGGCAAGAGTTTTAAAAAATCCAGAGTGCGGTGATTTCAACTCCTGCTATTTGGCGCCCAAAAGTTATACTCCCTGTTGATATTTCCGTAAGGCTTACAGGAATTTTAAAAGAATTCTTGGGCGATTTCTTGTAGAAAAGCAATGTTTTAATTCTTTTAGATTAAAGGACTAAAGGAGTGGGCAGTGAAGTAAAGACATCTGAGACAGCATTTGAGCTGGGCATTTTGGTTTGAACCCTCCGGTAGACGCCCCGAAGTCATTCCCACGAGTGGTGGCGCTGCGGAAATTTTACCGTAAATATGAAGTGCATATCTGTCGTTAATATGAACGCCATTTCCTGATGAAGAAAAGGCTTTTAATGGTGTTAAAGTTGCATAATTTATTTTTCAAACTGTTTATTCCATAAGTTCATTGTTATTCATCTTAACGCGCAGTTTCCCGTGGTATTCTGGATTCGTAGATATCTCCAACTTCCCGGTTTTTGCCGAGTTGGTTGTCAAAGGTTCACTACAGTTTCGCCGCGATTCCAGCAGGCGTCATCAAGTCAAAGCGCCAATTTTGACATTTTGGCTGCGTTTATGTGGGCCTCGTTCTCTCGCTGTTGCTAGTCCAGATGTAGGTCCTGCCTATCCCCTCTACTCACTCACGTTGCAACATAACGAAAATTCGTCATATTTAAATTATTTTTGCACCTCTCGCATACATTTATGGACCAACTATTTTTCCTGGTGTAAATGCACTGTTATTGTGATTTAGAACGCCACCAATCATGGCCAGCAGCAATAAAGAATGCATTTTCCTCTCTGTGCCTCGTCTAACTCTCTTATAAGTCAAGTAGCTATTGAGGTGCTCGGATATTGATTCGGATATCTAAAATATTGCCGTTAATCTTGAAAATTGAATAAGTGGGGACACAGGCATTAAATACAAATGCCACCGGACGGAGATCTCAAAAAAGTAGCACATGTGGCAATGTGCCACAGGCGCACCCACTGTTAATGGATGAAGCTTATTTGTGCCCTGGGTTTCCCCATAAAAACAAATCCAATATCAGCTCAACGGTAAAAATAAAAATATACCGGCACAATTCCCTTGGCAATGAGAAGAAGAATATTACAGCAAAGTAAAATTGCACTTAGTACATAATGAGAGCATACATTAATTATTAGGAGAAAGAGAGAAATTCCTGTTAATTTTTAAATAGCTTCCTATAAAAATAAATTGAATTTATTTACGTCAGTGCTTACGGAGGTAATAATTAAATAGTTCTTTGAAAATAGGGGAGAGATTTTTTACTGAAAACGACAGTGAATTCAAGACATTACATCCAGAGATAAGAAAGTATTTAAGATAAGTAGTTGTCCGAGGTATAGGAGATAGGGAGAGTCACTTCTAGCTGTTCTAGTATCAGTTGCTGATTTTGGCTTGAACATGAGAAAAATATAAGCTGGATAATCAATCTTGAGTGAAGAGAAAGGAACCAGGTATGTAAATAACTTCATTATTAGAAATGAAGCTGCCCGCAATGGAACATGGGGAGGAAGTAAATAGTACAAATTAATGGCAGTATGGGCACGGACACCCATTTGTTAGCGAAGGCATAGTTTCAGGTTCCTGCATTGGCGAGAGAGTTCGTTCGGGTTGGTACGATTATGAGTAGTAGAGGTATTGAAGGGACTGCTGGAGTACCGCTGATTAGGCGATAAGCAGTGGTTTTGGATATATGGCAGCACGAATGAAGTCGCCCACCATTTTTTTTTATGATTGTCTACTGTTGTCTCTGATTTCACTCACTTAAGGGTAACTTCTAAGCATCTCTCATCGGTAACGCGTAGTTTACTATTGTTTACCCTCCTGCTAGCGACTACTCTCCATTGAAAGTTCTTCCCGCACGAGTGTATGGACAAGGCGTCATCAACTCATAAAAATTGGACGGTAACTTTCACAATTTTTTATTTCAAGATTATAATAATAATAATTTCGTTTATTTTCGTGGGTACTAGGGCCCATGAGAAAATAAATGTACAGCTTTCTACATTTTCAGCATTGGTGGATAAATAGAAGAAAAGAAGTAAATAAATAGAATTACAGACTAATGCAACCAGTGCAGATCGCCAAGAGTATGAAAAAAATTCAGCAAAACAATATTTTAAAAAATAAAAAATAAATAAATAATCGCACTTAGATTTAACAGACTAATTACAAGAATTTAAGGTGATAATTCGTTATGATAATTATGTCAAACAAACAATTTTTTAAAGAAACCATAACATTAGGGTAACAGTGTGATTTAGCACAATTCTAAATTTAGTTAACCATTTAATCACGTGTGTGTCAATAACAATAATAGTAATAATTAGGCTAAACATGAATATAAACAAAATAAATTCAGGCATTTTTCAGAAACCAACCCAAACTAATATGTTTAAATATATTGATGTTTGTAATGCTCCTTATTAGGGCTGGGAGAGAGTTCCATATTCGTGAGGTCGTTCCTATGAACGATTTGTGAGAAGATTATGTGAGAATGGACTCGCGATGAATATTTTATTCGTCGCTACTGATCATTCCCCTTCGTTGAACAATTTAAAAAAATCGCACTGTCGTTTCTGAGTGGACGATCCCATTGGAGAAGCCCAGGTATTCCCCAATATGATCGTTCTTTGGCCAATCTCCTTCTCGATTGTTTTTTTTTATTTTATGCCTTTAATCTTCAACTTTTTACGAAATGGTTTCACAACAATTGCCCTTTGAATGCACTATTCTGAATATATTTTTCATAGTGTGATGGAAAACTATAATAATTTAACAATTAAATAAAAAACCTAACACTAATTATTTATGATGTATTTTTTGTTGATGAATATTCTCACTATCTTATCTTCTATTTCAGTAATGCTGATTCTATTGTTATCATCGTTTTATAAAATTGACAGAAATGGTTTATGACAGAAAAAGATAATAACGTGACGATGTGATGGATTGGACGATTTGCCACCTATTCATTCTCCTTTTCTTTTTTTATTCTCTCTCCGGTCGCGTATACGCTAGATATTGTGCGAGCGTGGCGATAGATGAAGAGTGACAGATGTGACGATATTCGACACAAGTGTTTTATTTTTAATATGGCTGCCTAATGAAGCATTAACTTCAGTGTAGAAAATTCAGTGATAATATAAAACATACCAATGGGAAAAAACATGGAATATGTCGTCTTAGCAAATGGCGCTATTAATTTTATTAATCTCGAAACTGCTCACTGGTGCCTTCTTTACATTCTTGACACTCATCCTTTTGATCTGGGTAAAGTTTCTGCGGAGTAGTTTGGAAGACGTTGTTGATTTCACAGGATTTCTGCGGAGTCAATTCCGCGAAAGACTGCTATGAGGGAACAGAGGACTTTCCTAAGCTAGTAAACGTAATTGGTTGGTAGCCTATAGAGACTCGGAGGCTACACTCCAGGCATCGATAACTTTAACAATTGAAAAAAAAATACCTTCCATAGTGGCTCGTTGACCATCATCTTTGAACTTCCATATTATCTGATCCGATATAAACGGTAAAATATGATGTTTTCTTTACTGATAATTTTATGAATTTTCCCTCGAACTATGACGAAGCTGGATTAATTCTATGTTGAACTCAGGCAACCCAATCTCTCAAAACGCGCTTCTATTTATAAAAATATTTTTGTCCTGGTAAACGTTTGGCTGTTGTGTTAACTTCTCCTGCCACACACTTATGGAGGAGGCTGACGACATAGTATGCAGATGTTTCACGCGGCAGTATCGCCGGCACTTCAGCCTATCTTCAGCCTTCAGTATGACTAAACATTTGGATAATTTTTGAGTTTACTGTTTCTCAAAATTGTTCCCCGTTCCGAGGTACCGTATTGCCATGGATTTGTTTCTTGAAGCAAGGGAGACCTTTCATTGATCTGAATTGTAAATATAACGTTAAAGTCGATGCTGATATTTACAATTTCTCATGCCCAGTATGCATTTGTTTCCATTTTTCTGTGATTTCAAGGCGTATTCCGGTGAGAAGTGATACGACTTCCTACACGACTGGTGAAGTGCCAGCAAACTGAACCGTGAATCGACGATGAGAAATCACGTAAATCCAGTCACGCCTTCTTATTCAATTGATTCTTGCTGTTGGAAGAGCATTTATTTCCTCTAGAGCTTAACTAGTTCCACAACTTTCCATCACTTGGTGGTAATGTAAGTCGCAAAGTTTATGAGCGGCCTCCGCGCGTTTTCGCGTAAAACCCAGCTATGCGTAAGGGGCTTTTATTTATCGGCTATGTGTTTGGTCTTTGGCATCGTGATATTATTGCTCCATAAACCGACGATGGCGGAAGACGGTGGAGTGCGCCGCGTCTGATACATGTAAGGAATAAGTACTTAAGGGTTTATTTTTCACGAGCATGCTAATGCCAGCCATGAAGTGAAGCCTTAAGCCGTGGCTGGTGTCCATGACATTTGACTCGTTCTGATAAGTACCCAGCGACATAAACATCCAGCCTCCAATGGCTCCGGACTGGGATCAATGGACTCTAGAGCGCATTAAAGAGTCGAGTTATTCTCGCTATACCAATCTTTTATCGTGACGTATTACTGTCCAAGACTTAAGCTATCGTATTTCAATATTTTATATCCATATAGTGGACCCTTTTTCAACAGTTATGTCTACCTCAAAATTTAAAATTTTACCTCAGTCTTTTCCTAATCTCTTCATTTGAGATTGAGGTATATTCTGGTGGGCGTCTACTCTTCATAACCTTACGGGATTGGGGTGATGTGGTAGCCGGAGCGTAAGCTTCCCAACCATAGGGCCTGAGTTTATATCTCGACGCTGGCGGAGACTTTTCATAAACTGCTCGATCCCTGCTTGAAAGCTTTGTGTAGGGCATTTCAAGTACAGCACTCCACTACTAAAACCACTGTCCCTTCCTGGCTACTTTCCTTAAGAGTAGATAGAAAGAATTTTAGTTCGAGAACAGTTCATAAGAACAAAATTAATAGTATGCAGTTTGCAGGCACATCAATAATTGTAAAAAAAAACACAGAATTATATATTAATGGCTCAAAAGCGAGTCTCTATCACTAAAATAAATAGCAGCAAAATTTAAGCGTGAACTATTCTGCATTCTATTTAAAAGATTATTAAATTTAATTATAATCCGGTGTTTCTGTTATAATTATATTCCGGTGTCTCTGTTATAATTATGACAGAGACACCGGATTGAGAATCAGCAGTACATGGAACCCAGTCATTCGCAACATTTCGTCATCTTCCCCCTCCAGCCCTCGCTGCTCACACCCTCCGCCTACCCCTCCCACCTGAAATAAAAAGGCAGCAAAAAACCAAATCCCAGCATCATTCCCTTGAAGAAGGGTCCAGCAGTCGGTCACGAAACGTCGCACAGTGGGCTAGAATCGAAAAAAGCTGGCCAAAACCTCAAAGTCGATTTTTTTGAGCTAGGAAGTTGAAACTTCGCATACACATTCTCAAATAAATTGTGCATAACTACCCAGATTATTTTGGTCCTGTGTTTTCACTTTAACAATATATGTGAGGTCAAAGTTGAGCAAATTTAGCGAAAAACGACCACCCTCGATTTTTTCTGAAAATTGCCGACTTTATCCTCGTGCAGTGGTTTTATAAATAGTTTTATCGACAAAACTGTTATACCATCTTAATTGACACTTCTTATTCTTTCATTTGAAAGGTTGTTAAAGATTTTGTTTCATCAATAACCATAGATACATAACAAAATGGCGGAGCCTGTTTTCAACCCATTTTTTTACATAAACGTAGAAAAAAAGTAGACATTGTCACCGGCTTACACTAAGTAACTTATATCATGTCGTTCTTTGAAGCTTCTACATTGTGAATCTAAAGTCAAACCTTGCACCAATTTGCAACACCGAATTTTAAATCGTTTTTTCGAACGCACGGACGACTCCGGTTCTGGCCGGCGGCGGCGGAGAGTACGGCGACGCGGCAAGCGGGTGGATGCAATATGGTCTCATTCACTTTTATGTGTGGATAACAGATATATTAGTGACAGAAAATAATCACCAGAAAGTAAAATTTATAAATATTGCTACGAATGACTCTCATTATGCAATCGTTGGGCACTACAAGAGGTGCACTGAAAGGTTTCTTTCTTTGAGTGCATTCCATGGACAATGGACTTAAATCGCGTTCTTAAAGTGGGGAAACGGACTCTTTTACTAAATAATAAACTTTTTAAAAATAACAGTTAATATATTCCTTAAACGTGATGGAAAATGGCTCAATACAGTACTTGATTTTGCCGAATTTTGCCAAATCAAGTACTGTCTTGGTGCTTGAAGAGTTCATTATTCTTATTTAGTTTATATTCTTGATTTAAAGCAATTAATAACTATTCCTTACGCAGCACAATTTACATGTTGCTCTAGTTTAGCCAGTGCAGATGGACGTCAATTCATGTTTTCAGGGTTGTATCGAAAGAACGAATAGGAGGAAAACGAATGCAAAAGGAAGATACAGTGACCATCCTCAGAGGCAAGAAGAACTCTTGCCAAGTGGATAAAATGCAACCCCGAATATTATGTTATGTCAGATTAAGAGGCCCTCTCAATAAGTAATTGTGTCCATGCAGCTCACCAAATTTCGGTGCAAGAATCTTCGAAAATCTGAAATGCCAGGGATATAATATTAACCCCAGCGATGAGAGAGTGACGCGAGCATATGATTTCATTTACCCGAGTGAAATTATTGTAGCAGAGGTTAAATAAGAAGTTTCCAAAAATGGTTCTGTTCTCTTACTAGGACTCGAATCTTAACGTGCATTTCCACAGATCCTAGTTTCGCGTCGCATATAAAGTGCACTTTAATTTGCAAACACGGCTTTGATAGCAGTGAGGACATGCGAAATATAATTGCACGTGGGAACGAGGGCCTATGTCTCATGAATTATTGCTCGTGAGCACCTTTGTGCCCTCTTGTTTAGGTAAAAAATGCTGTTCGTTAGGCGAAGCATGAAACAGGCACGAGTATTCAAAAGTCATCACAATTATTCTAGATTTCCTCTCCAAATAATTTAATTTTCTCTCTCTCTCTCACTGACGCTTTAAATACAATTATGGTATGCCACCAACCGTACATGAGGTCTTCATTCAAGGAGCTGACATTGCAACAGAGTCCATTCTTAATTGCGACAACTGACAGGGGAAGCAATATAGGCACGATATAAGGACGTGAGAAAGTTCCGTGAACGGTTGACTAGAAAAATGGCACGAGTGGCCACAAATAGGGATTTATTTCGAAGACAACTCCTAATGTCATAACTGATAACGACAAAAATTATGCCAATTAAACTGGAGGAAACACACAGCTTTCCGAACAATGTAATGGATCTGTTTTTGAAAAAGGAAAACAATGCTTTAGCTCAGACAGTGAAAGTGATAAAAACTCGTCAGATAGTGAATGAAAAACAGTAACCTTTTATTGCTGACAGTGCTAATTGCAGAATGTTAGTTGGGAAAAGCGTAAATTGTGTTGCTTTTGTTTATGTTATGTTTGTATGGTAAAATATTCCTGAAAAATAACCATTTTGTCAGCAGCGCAGTTCATTAAGAATAATGACGTTGATATATAGGTAAGAGATTTAAATCAATACTTTATATTGAGCATAAGACATAGATTAAAATGAACTGTTATTCTTAGAAAGAATACATTATTCGATGAGAGTAATATGCCTTCCGAAGCTTTTAAAGCTAAAAGGAGTTCAAACCAAAAACAAGTTCGAAGGACTCGGCACTACAACAATACTATAAAACGACCGTTGTCCGAAGGCCTTTAAATATGTATGACAGGTTAGGAAGTGGAGGCCATGGATCATCGAGGGCTCTTGCCTAGAAATAGAGCTTGTTAGTTAATAAAAGAGTCCGTTTTCCCAGTTTAAGCACGCGATTTAAGTCCATTGTCCATGGAATGCACTCAAAGAAAGAAACCTTTCAGTGCACCTCTTGTAGTGCCCAACGATTGCATAATGAGAGTCATTCGTAGCAATATTTATAAATTTTACTTTCTGGTGATTATTTTCTGTCACTAATATATCTGTTATCCACACATAAAAGTGAATGAGACCATATTGCATCCACCCGCTTGCCGCGTCGCCGTACTCTCCGCCGCCGCCGGCCAGAACCGGAGTCGTCCGTGCGTTCGAAAAAACGATTTAAAATTCGGTGTTGCAAATTGGTGCAAGGTTTGACTTTAGATTCACAATGTAGAAGCTTCAAAGAACGACATGATATAAGTTACTTAGTGTAAGCCGGTGACAATGTCTACTTTTTTTCTACGTTTATGTAAAAAAATGGGTTGAAAACAGGCTCCGCCATTTTGTTATGTATCTATGGTTATTGATGAAACAAAATCTTTAACAACCTTTCAAATGAAAGAATAAGAAGTGTCAATTAAGATGGTATAACAGTTTTGTCGATAAAACTATTTATAAAACCACTGCACGAGGATAAAGTCGGCAATTTTCAGAAAAAATCGAGGGTGGTCGTTTTTCGCTAAATTTGCTCAACTTTGACCTCACATATATTGTTAAAGTGAAAACACAGGACCAAAATAATCTGGGTAGTTATGCACAATTTATTTGAGAATGTGTATGCGAAGTTTCAACTTCCTAGCTCAAAAAAATCGACTTTGAGGTTTTGGCCAGCTTTTTTCGATTCTAGCCCACTGTGCGTCGGGGCAATCTCCACTACGTCACGCGGCATACACCCGTACGTATGGAATATTTTATTTATGAAAGCATAGGCATTTAGCTAAATACGGGAATAGTTTTAAATGCACAGTTGCAATCAAGCCTTCCTAAGCTTGGATTCGCATTTTTTATTCGGAAATGAATGATAAAGCTCGATGGGCGTAGATAAGAGCAACAGGCATGTGTCCTTCTTGGAAATAAACTCTCAGTAAATCTAGCGAGCCTTACATTGCAGAAAAAAATATTTTTACTGTCTAATTCAAATTATTCTCTTGTCAATTAGGTGTATTGCTGGTATTTTATGTGTTTTCATTCCCTTTCTGTTAAGTATTTCACTGATGGTACCGGGGATTCACTCCCAGTCTTCATTTTGCAACGATCTCCATTTTCAATGATCTAAGATGCCTCGAAGTATTTACTTTTGTCGCCGAACCCACATTTCTTCGGCATTTTGAGTCATAGTTAATAAATTCAAGTAGCCTGTATATCCCCTGCCTTTATGGGTTACACATTTACACATAACCCGGGGTTAAGGGGTTCAAACCTCCCCTCAGAAATACCCCCTCCAAATGGACTTCCGCCGAAATATAACTTTTCTAGCTACGGCGTATTTCTCGACATAATGATTTTTAATTCTTCAGCTGGTTAATTTGACAGAACATTATTTTACACTGTTCCCTGTACCCCGCTAGCACAGAATAGGGACCTACCAAATCAGAATGGTCACGGAAAATAACACATAAACTGATGTGGCCAAGATTCCACCTAGTGAGTGGAGTAGGAACTATGACCGCCATATTCCGGCACAGTAAAGCAGACGACTGATAGATAGCTCATGGACCGAAAATAGTTTGTCTTGGCTCATAAAGGCTGCTTTCTTGGGCAGTTTTCTCATTTTTGCATCTCATGTTTTTATCAACATTCCTCACATTCATAATTTTCATGTTTCGTCCCCTCCATGATGAATAATTACGGAAAATGACAGCAATAAATAATTATTTCGAGTACTCAATGCGACATATAGGAAATTGCACTTCGAACCTAAAGTATATTCCTTCTTCGAGGATAGGTTTACGCTGCTCCGTAGGTCCCCATTCTGTGCCGCTAGTGTGAACTTGACGTGCCACTCTGCGTTGTTGACATATGTTTGAAGTGAATCTATACAAACATATCACATATTTTGAGGTTTCCCACTCTTAAGTTAGTGATGCGTGAGTGTCATGTCAAGCGCAATTGTGTTTACATTCCGAGTTTGTTTTGTTTACTATCAGCAGGTGCTCTGTATTTGCTTATTCTTCTCATTTTCAGTCGAATCCCAAAATAGCCAGCCAACTAGGTACCGGTTTCTCTCTCACCCTACCCTGCTGATTTTCAATCTTAGCACGTCGTCCAACACCTATCAACCCCCTCGCGAGCTGGCAGTAAAATCTCACCATTCAGCGATGATTGGGATTTTCCAGGATCGATTCGCTGAGTTTACGCTAAAAATATATTTATTGCGCCCTCACGAAAGACGCCTGGATCTAACTGTATGTGAAATATGTCGAGGAAGAAAATAGTTATGGTGATATTAGAAATAATACAGCAGTTTTTCGATGCAGAGGGCATAAAAAAGTGATTAAGTGCCCAGGTAAAATTGCTCATTGTGAAAAGGAATTTTTCACAGTAACTTGCAATGGTTGGGATGAAATACTTCAAGATAATAATTCATTTCAGACGTAAATGTGCTCGTTTACTGATTCCCTAGAGGAAACGTTTAATGAAATGTCAGCCGTAGTTTAAGAGCCTTTTGAAATAAACTCTTCCCTATGGTATCAGCATGTGGTAAATTGCGTCGAAGAGGTGCTGTTTTTTCTGATGTCTAGGCCGTCTGAAGGGGTTTTCATGTCGATAAAACTGTAAAAGTTTTCACACCTTTTATTATCCGCAGTTTTTTATATCATGCATGGCACCGATTAATGCTAAAGGAAAATTAAATATTTATAATTAGGCTAATTTAATCTTTGAATTTTTAAACTGATGCTTTTCATATTTCATGAGCTAACCGTAGGGACATTTTCATGAAAAACCTCGATTTGACTTCACTCAATTTATGAATAGCTAATGACTCAAAATGTAGTGTGGAAACGTTGCCTGCGTTTTATTATTGCTGCGAAATCGTTGATATAACGAAATTGTTCATCTGCTTTTGCTGAAGCGATAGTTATGTTCCATTATGTAATCAAAGTTTTTCGTGTGCCTAGAAATGCATGACCAGGAGGTAGAATCGCAGCTGCGCGATTCAAAGCATCGATCGTTCGTATTTGTCATTTTAAAAAGTTTTGAAATTTAAAAATCCAAAATAAATAATAATAAATAAGGTTTGAGGAAATGTAGAATTTTCTTTAAAATTTTAAGTTAACATTTTCTATGTATCTGATCCCCATTTTTCATGTTACGAACGAGATTTGATTTCAATGTCAGCATTTTGTTTGCTAACAGGCGAAAATTTGGTGCGTCGGTTAGTCAAAGTTTAATTTTTGTTGAGAATTAATGGTGAAACGATCAATTAATTAGTTTTTATGCGAAATCATTTATAAGTATGTTTTCGATTTATTTGAAATGGAACGTATGAAAGTAAGATTTTTCATATTTAATTTACAAAAAATAGTCGCGGAAAGCCTATTTTTGTGGGTATCAGTCGATGTATCTGAATAAGGATAGCAAATTATGAAATTTTCATGGAAATGGCGAGCGAGCGAGCTTCTGTCCTTTCCTTGCAAAAGGCCTATGTACGGGAGGTTGAAGTAGGGCATCTTGGTAATTACATCATATGTAGTATTGGTGTGTAGCATATTTATATTAGCCTATGTAGTATGTAGTAGTGCAGCATATCGATGACTAAGTTCTAACAACACGTATATAAGTAAGCTCTTATAAAAAAATTTTTTTTAAAAACCAGCCTTTATATTTAGATTACAGGGGATGAGCAACGTTTATATATGACACAAAGCAAAAAAAACTCAGTGACCCCGAAAAACCAAAAGTGACGTATAGGGGGGCTATAGGTTGACTGGGGGGTGGTTAAAGGGGGGTTGGAGAGAAAAAGTTATATTTTCATGTATTGTCATCGGAAATGAAGAAGTGTGCAAAATTTCAGCGTTTTTGCTTCACAGGAAGTGAGTCAAATTTGAGTTACAAGATTTGTACCAGACAAACAGACAGGTTGGTGAGTTGATATAAAGGCTGGAAAAATAGCAACTTTTTAGGGGGACAAAAAACCATTAATATGTTTAATTGTACACTGAAATTAGAAACCGAAAGTTCATAAAATTGATAAAGAAGCGTTCATTTACAAACAAAGAGTTGTTATTTGCTTGTATTTTATTTTTTAATGTTGTTACACTTTGTTTGAGATGCCTGTCTCAACCCGGCCGAATTTGAGATACGTGTTGTTAGAACTTAGCGATCGGTACAGTAATGAACTGGAAATGAAAACGTATTTATACGTTTCCTCAAAATTATCAACAACTCTCCCTTGCATCAACCATTTTTATTTGGCTTTGTATGAAAAATGATACGATTTTATTCGCTCGACAAACGGTAGCTCTTTTTGAACGCTGTATTTTAAAGAACGTCTCTGCCTTGAAATGGGAGTTCATTTTATGAATGATCGGACTCTATAAATACTTATGCCAAAGAAATTTTTTATAGTGACTGTATTAACTCAAAAAATTTTTATGTTAAGCTAACTCTGCAATTTTATTATTCTCAGGCTCGAAGGAAATTTGAAAGCACTGACGGATGCGCATAGATGCACAGATGGTGGGAGTTGTCATGAGAATTATTTTAAAAAATTAAATTAAATTTTTTTAGCCGAGCTTGAAAAATCACGGATACCATTTAACTCTAATATTCCGGGACCAGTAGTGGTTGGCTCTCGGAGTACGTAGGACATGTTTTCAACCCTCTGCAGTCAATGCAACTGTCATGGCGGTTAATAGGCGATTCGGAGTAAATACTAGTTGAATACATTATTAAAAACGTTTTGTCCATATGGAAAGGATCTATCTTGATTGAAAGGCTAAAAAAGTGGTGAGTGAGAAGAAAGTGGTGATAATGGTATCCACATATTTTCTGTCAGTACTTTTTCTAGGTATTTGAGCCTACTTCAGCGCCATGTTTATGTAACTAATGAGATTTCACCTAAATTAAGCATTTCCTTAATACTGGTGGCGAAACCAGGGAGGTCCGGACCCCTCCCCCCTCCGAAATATAAAAAACAATTATATTACTTCATAAAAGAGAATAAAATATTGAAACCTCATTTGTTAAAGAAATATTTTGTAAATTCATGAAGTTTTTTCGATTATGAAATGTGTTAAAATTAGTTTAAAACCCTCTACTTAGTACCTTGTTTTTCAAAAGGTTTTCCCTCTGGTTATGGACCCCCCCCCCCCCCCCCCGAACGAAATTCCTGGCTACGCCGCAGCTTAATACCTTTAAAAGTAGTGGATGACGGGTCTTGTGTTATTTTTATCCTCATTCGTATGTTATTGTGGACATTGAATCTGTTTTTAACCAAAATGTCATTTATGTACTTGCAGTAATCAACATTTTTTTCAGTCAGAAAAGTACCGTTTAAGGACCCTATACAGATATGTCGATTTTCAAATTCAAGTTACAGAAGATATTAGATGGGTAGCCAATTTATTTCGCCTTTAGTAAATGAGTGCAGCTAGAAGAGTATATTTTTTTTAAATTTGAGTGGAATTACGTCTACTTCGTTTATCGTACGTCCCTCTTCAAATTTGCATGGAGAATGTACGGGTTGCTTTCCGTAATTCATTTGTCGATACGCATGGGAATGCATATAATTTACACCAAACTTAGCCAGGGTATTTACCGTGGAAAGGTCTGTTAATCCCTTCTTATCTTTTCCACGTCATTCCAGCTTACCTGAGATTTTTCTCGTCTTCATCATCGTCGTCCTTAACCCTGGAACGGGCGCGCCTGATATTTTTACACGCCCAGGCGCGTGGCGTACTTTGTCCACGATATATGCATTTATATGATAACACTCGATTTTTGTTATAATGTACCTTTATGTGTAGAAATCAGTCCAAGCTTGCACATTTATAGGTGATACAGATATAAAGGTCCAAAGGTGGAACTCGGCCGGTCGCGCGGCGTATTTTGTACGCCACGGGTGTCGGATTCCTCATGTCGATCTAAAAAAAATATTTGCTGCAATACTTTAAAAATTCACGCTATAGATAGTCAAAATAACATTGTAAGTATACACGAGGCCATTCAAGAAAAACAAAGCATGAGGTACACGACTGTTTGCGCGGCGTACTGTGTACGCCACGGATGTCGGTTCCTCTTGCCGATTTAAAAATAAATTAGCTACAATTCTAATTTTCAATTGTACCAAATCCAAGAAAACTGACGATCTTTGGTAGGCATATTTGTGCATCAAACTCGCACTGTAGTCGGTCAAAATACATTAAAATAATACACGAGGCCATTCTAGACCAAAAGGTACATACGTACAATGTTGAAATCCTTGGTTTTCAAAGATTGGCGTACTCTACACGCCCGCTCGAGGGTTAACCATCTCATACCCAGGGGCGAATTAACCCCATTTGCCGCCCTACGCTTGCAGTCAATGTATGCCGCCCCTGGGGGATATGTTACCTTGATCCGTTCTTGCCGCAATAAATTCATTCCTTTCGACGTTCACTACTACTTCGATGGAATCTGCATTTTCTGGAAAGCTTTCTTGTTTTTTTTAACCCAAGAATCTAATTTTACAATTTTTCGAGAACTTTTTTCTGAGCATGTTCTAAAATTGACGTAAAGTTTAGCTCGTAGGGAATCGAGGTAGAAGTTTGTTGTTGAGTCTCAATGCTCCTGAAAGTTGTATTTCGGCTTTAAAATCTCTCCGGGGTTAGATTTTGGTGTTTCCTTGTCTTCAAATGTTTTCCCAAGGTCTTAAGTATGCCCGAAAGTAGGGAAAATCAATATATTATGCAAGTTGATTTGTTTTCTCTTTTCAAGAGATCAATTTGTCCGTAATTTTTTCGTTTTTCGTCCTGACTGTGTTTGCTCCCAATAAAATCTCACTAGTGTCTAATATATCAGCTTAAAAATCATTGGAGGTAAATGGTCAATGCATGGAAATGCCAGTTTTATTATTGGCTATGAGGATAACAAGGTAGATGAAGGGAACTTAAGTGGAATAGGTGGATGATATTTAGATGCAGATAAGGTGACCTCAAAGGATCACACACTGATACTGACGGTTTTTTTAAGAGCTTTGTTAATTTTCTCTCCTTTTGTTTGGAATAATATATGTATAGTCTGGGAAATGACAGAGAGATTAATAGAAAGTAGCTGAAAAAGATACATATGGAGGAGTTTGGCGAAGAAATCAGTTGAAATTAAAGTATTATGTCGATTGAGTTGGTTGATAATATTAGAGTTTAAGAAATCAAAAATATGTGCATATAATAGATTTGCAGTTTCTAAAAATAACGTGTTCGATTCTCGCGCATGTATGCTCATGAGCCGTGTATAGCGATACTTCGTTGCGTTTCAAGTATGCGTTAGTGGTCAGCATGCTGATGTGTTGCGACGAGATAAATGCTGCAGCTTCGCTTTCAAAATACGGGGGAGAAGTTGTCTTGGCTGTTCCTTTTTCGATGCTCCCTCAGCCAAACCGATTTCGTACATGGGTCACGTTTCATGTCAGATTGGAGATGGCATCGCATCTCCCGTGGGATCCTGCAGGCCCGCGACGGGGGGCCGCCTGGTGCGACCTTCGGCTCGTGGGGCGCACTTGCGGCCCAAGGAGAAGGCCATATGTCCTCCTCTTCGTTTCGATAACTGAAACTTGCCCTTGTGGGTACCCAAGCTCAGACAGTCTTGGCGTGGAGACGACGGGTCGGTTGCTATTTCTTGGATAAAGTGATAAATGAAGATCAAAGCAATGCATGAAACGAGTGACTTTGTACGCAGTCACGCGCAAGGGTGGAAGGTTATGTTCACCAAGGATCAAGTTCACCATGAAAAAATATTTGGCTTAGCCGGGATTCGAACCCGGATCTCTCTTCTAAAGCTTCTTGGACCTTCTTAAGCCAAATATTTTTTCGTGGCGATCTTCATCCTCGGTGTATTTAATTACGAAGATGCTGGAATCGGAAAAGGATATAATCGATGAGTTAGGTAGGAAATATCTATTGCGGTTTGGCCATATTTTAAGGAGGGACCAGATGACATGAGAAAATATTGGAATAAAGACCTCCTTAAAAAGTGATAAGAGTACCAAGAATTTTTTGTAGCAAGAATGATTTGGAGAATTGGAGACAAAAATACAGAGAGCAATGTGAACGAGATAATTGAGAAAAAAAGAGTGCTACAGAGATGAATGAAAGCTGAGGGCGGAAAAATGACGATAATCAAAAAAGAACCTGGTGCATATATTCTTGTCCCATTCATGTTGAATTTATGCCCTCTTAATTGGTTTGTCGTTGAACCAGACATTAGCTACTGTTGTCACATGATGAATGCTGGTTGGAAATGAAGCGCTGTACGAAGTTGGAGTGAATATTGTGGCACGTGTGATTTTTGACTTTGCCAAATCTTATCGAATATTCTCTTCTAGAAGGGGTGCGTGTAAACATTGAATTTTAATTAACACTTGGCGGAGTTACTGAAAGATTTTTGCCACTTCCGAAATTATCTTCTTCTTCCTTCCAGGATTAGGCTATCAAGACTCTTCAGGCTCTAAATTAATATCTTTTTCTTGGGCTTCCTGCACTTTTCTTACCAATTGGTTGATATTCCATGGCTTGTTTTGGAATTCTTTCATTTGGCATCCGAAGTATATGTTTCTCCCATCCGTGTTTGTATTCTTGTAATTTATCGGTAACTGCCTGGACACCCAGTTCATTTCAGTATATCTTAATTTATCCAATCTTGTGCACCCTTTCACGAATCTTAAAAATTTCATATCCTACGATTCTATCTGCCTTAATTCATTTTTTCGGTACCAAAAATTCTGATCCGTAGAGTACAGTAGGGACTGCCATCACTTTATAAAATTTTATTTGTGAATAGGAAAATATTTTGCAACTATTTTTGGGGGATCAGCGAAATAGATTTCAAAATTTTATATTCATGCAATTTGAATCGATTTAAATAATAGTTTCTTAATTTTCACATTGTATTGGAATTATTTTCCGGAATACATAAAACGAATTCTTTTTACTGACGAAAAAAGCTACTTTCCAAGTTGAACTTTGTTTTTGTAGCTTAGTAAGAAAAGTTCTCATTGGCATGTGGATGGTTTCACCCTAAAACAAAATCAGAATCACATTTAAAATAGTTCATCTCCTAACGATGACGTTTGGTTTTCATTTTCGTTCAGTCGAGGTAATCATGCCAGCTTTCGAGACACTGCCATTATTTGATGTGGTGACGTAGCTGATACAAGCTTAACTGAGTAACATTTTTTACTGCTCTGTTAATTTTTCCGTGTTATAACATTCTTTACTGCTCTACTGTTGAGAAAGAAATTTTTCTTTTTGCAGAATAATTTTTTCCTTTATCTTCCCTACAAACTTACTAACTTTTCTGTCCGATTGCGTATATTTGCGCTCCAAACCTCGTGGGACGATGAAAAACTTACTGATAAACTTAAAATACTCATATAACCCTCTGCCCAAAAATTGAAATCAACTCTTTTTAGTGCTGTGACTGTCACGTTGTCAACGTGATGAAGCGTATTTAAGCAACGATGGCAATATAAATAACTTTCCTAAACGCTTAAATGCCGATAGATATTATTGCCAGTTAGCAGTACTCTATATTTGAAACGGCACGGAGCTTTACTCCTAAGAAAAATTAGAAATTTAAAGCTAATTTTTGACCCTGGGGTCACTTTGATAAATGATTAATTATTTCCCCCTTCATCACGTATTCCTTAGGCCTGTTTACTATGTGCATGAACACAAGAATGCTTGAACGATTTCTGTGTACCGGAACGGAACATGCAAGGTATAGAACAGATTGTTTTCTGCCTATGCATGCATATAAGCTGGGTGGTTACACGGTGTATTTTTGCGTTATTTATCGCGTTCACTCAGTTAGACAATAACTATTATCTGTTAATGTATCGTGTAGCCAGGCGTCAAGTGTAGACTTCCAAATTTCCTTCCCTTAATCCTCCTAAGGCCATTTCCTCTGCCGAAACTTCGAACAGTTAACAATTCCCGGCGCTCTTGACATCACCTACGACTCCCTTCCAGGCCCACTATTTCTTCACCTCCCCCACATTTGACTTTGATTTTGTGCATAAATAAATAAGAGAGCCTTCCTGAAGACCACTAGCAATAACGATAATTCTTTCAAAACTGGGTCGTGCTCTTCATGTCATACTGCGGTAAGGTAAAAGCTACGATATGCTGCGACCGCTCCCAGCGGGCTTCCCCCGCTTTTTTCAATGCAGGTCCACAGAGGGATAGGCGCGTTTCTAATTTTAAAATGTAGAAAAAAAGGCAGGGTCTTATTTACAAATTTAATTAGAACGTTCATGTACACATTGAGGTCAGAGGACCTCTTTAAACACAACATTGGAAGTAATTACACTATCCTCTTTTAAACGCACATGATGACCAATACTTACATATCAACAGGAGACTTGAATGTGGAATCAGCCGCATTTTGATAAAAGTTATTTAAAGAATGCGAGATATTGTTGCAAATGAACAAATGTATCAGTTTGTGCGCCGTTAACGCCAGGAATATTTACCGGTTTTTGTTTTTTTTGTTTTTTTTTGTAATTATTTAAAAACCAATTTTAGGAAACAATAGCAATATTTAGGAAGTAAGATATACCGTCGCATGTTCTCTGATAAATTCTGTGCATTTTGGTACCTCATTTGTAGAGTTTGGTTGCGTATAAGTTGAGAAAAAGGTATCTATACAATAGAAATAATATAGAATATTATTTCCAACTAAATTGGAGAAACTCATGCGAAAATGGTGTTAGTTCCGTACGTGCGTATAATTGTACGCAATTCATATTAGCATGGAGGCGATGTGTAGGCACGCTAATTACCTTTTGTTTTGTTTTTTTTTGGATTTGAGAACCCTAAAATAGTAATACTGTTACTCTTAGGTGGCAATCATTTTATCCTGATCATCTGTTTCACTGTTTGAAAAATGATGCCCGAGGAAATGATATAACGTCTCAATTTGAGTAACTATGCCACCGCAACTTGCGGAAGTTATGTGCAGCAGTATGAAATGGCGTAGATAGTTTTCTCGCAAAACCTATAGAAAAATCCTATATAGGCCTGTTTAACTCGTCAACCATTTTCCAACCAATTTTCCCTATGCAGTAGCACCATGACCTTAAAATCATTCGATACTAAGGGATTTGTATCCTTCCATGAAACTCTTTTAAGGAGTGGGTTTAGCCAGCATCAAAAATGCTTGCATAGTGATGATGAAGATAAAATAGGTGGTGAAAGCTCTTTTCACTCAGTATAAAAAATATTGGAGTTAAAATCATAGGAAGCACCTTAAAAAGATCGATAATTTAAAGTAAACTTATAGGCTTCAATTCCCAACCAAAATGACCTCAGCTTTCTCACATATTTGTGAGAATATCTACCCAGGCTATTCACATTACGAGCTGCGTTTTATCAAATCGCCAGTTGGTGGGAAAATTAAAAGTCACGCTCAACAAACTCAGGGTAATTAAAACCTTTTGAAGCAATAATGAAAGAAGCAGTAATGCCATATTTATGATTGGAATCGGTAGGTCGTCATAAAAGTGATTTAGAAAGGGCTGATGACTGAAAGAGGTTTCGAATCAAACCTTATATGCGAAGCGTGTTTAAAAGTTCAGATTCACATCAAGATAATTGGATACATATTGGGTGTAATAAGAGTACTTGGAGAAATTTTGTGTGCATGATAAATCAATGTAGTTGCGAAAATTTAGCGGTGCCGATGAAATGCAATGGATCGAATAGCTTGACGCAGTCGTTAGGACGATCTACTGGTGAGATATTGCATGTCACTCGGTGTTAATGATCAATCATACCCTTAGAATTAGATATAATTACAGGCATGAAGTAGTTATTTTATAATTGAAAGCACTAGAGACTAAAGGAGTATAATGCTCGTTGATAATTTTTTTATTAATGTCGATATAAAATGGAGTTTTACTACTACTCCGCGAGCTATTCGCGGATCGCAGATAAATAAATATGCCGCTTATACTTGTGCACCATACCCTGCAAACCACCTTTTAGGGTATTTGGAAGGGGATAAAATATCACCAGCATGAAAAAAGATCCCCACATGTTCACCAAAAGGTGAGAAAAATACACAAATACGAAAGCAGTTCGTACGTAAATTTCGCAGGTGGTGTGAGCTCCCACCAATCTTGCATCACTCCATGCAAACCGTGACCACAATACAGGTACGTCAAATACAATACAAAATCACATAGACCTGCCAACTGTTAGTAATTAGCATAGTATATCCATGCGAAGCTAGAAAAAGGAGGAGGGATGTTGTTCTGAGTGTGTATATGCCACCTGAGGGTACCAATCATCATCACTCATGCTGGTGAAAGCTCGAGCAATGAAGATTTGGAATAAGAGTCACCTGATGCCTCCAAGAGTGCTTTAGAAAGTTTTCAAAAGTGTGCAAAATGCAATGCACACATGCGTTTGAATAAGAATTCCAGCTGTTTCATTAAATTGAATGAAAAATAACTCCAAGCATCTACGGCAATTCTCCATATGCTTCCCCATTCATTTTTATGTTTTGCTGAAATGATGACAGCACACAGTGCATTCATTTTATAATAAGTGTTTCATTATGATATGTGACTCTCTCCAAATTTATTTCACTAAACAACCTAATTTCATCAGACACGTTATAATGGATACATTGTTCTTTGCTGTTTGGAAGAAATAACTTTTTTCTCTTAGGATATATTCTTTTATGCTGCCAGCTGATGCTTGATTGTAATCGAGTTATTAATGATTTCCAGATTATGCATTGAGATATATTATGGAAGGTAAAATCCGAGCAGGGATGTTCCAATGTTCTGCTAGTAAGGCTGAATATTGTAAATAGGCAGTTAATAAGCATTTATTTCATTTTTATCTAACAATTGTATGGCGGGTTGCCTACATTCTGGTGGATCCTTACTGTGACGGGAATGCCCAATGTACCGAATTAGCCACATACCTAAATTTAATCAATTTTAAGAAAAAAATTGAAAATGGGTGGGTGTGGTTTCTATGAACTCCCTTAATTGAAATTTGGAAGGATACATTTTTTCCATTGGTAAAAAATTGTTTTCCAGAAAGGGTTAAGGAGGAGATTGGACAATTTAGTTGGCCACTTTACGAGGCATGATGGCATGGGCGTGCCCAGCGAGGGGCAGGAGGGGGAAGTTGCCACTCCCCATGGAAGCAAAAATCGCAAATATCTTTAAGGAAAATTATATTTTTTCGAGCAAATAATTTTAAAAACTAATCAAGAGCTGTTACAGTTTCCTTAAAATGTTGATTTCATTCACCTTTTCCATGCTTAAATCTTACCTACAACTTGAACAACCATGGCTTATCCCCCCCCTAGTTTTCATCCTCGGTACGCCCTTTATAGGCAATAGTAGCCCTATAAAAATAATCATAGAATAGGTGGAAGGGAAGAAGGGTCAGGGATGGCTTCGAATGAGTTGTATAGGACAAGTTATAAAGGATTTAACACGTTGCGTACGGATGGCGAGAATTATCGTAATTTTTTCCCCGAACGTTCCGGACGGATGACGAAGATTCTCGTCATTTAGGCGCGTCGACCTAAATAATTTTATGGCGTACAATTCGTATTCGTTAGTACGTTTTCAGTTGTTGTTCGTTATTCATAATGAATTGATGCATCATAACGTTTGGTTAGGTAAAGTTATATTCTAAACGTTAGCTTTTTAACCATGTTTAAACCAAAGGAATTACGCCCTAATAGGCACATATTTCCAATCTAAGCACCTTCACCCAGAATTCCTAGGAATTTAAATACCCCCGGTACGCAACCTGTTAAAAGAGAAGAAACGTCGCTTTAAAAAGGCTAGCGGATAGGAGAGCGGAACGGAGAGATGTGTCAAACCAATTTCAGGATTGTTGATTTGAGGCGATGATTTCTCCGTGAAAGTCGGGTCGCTCCACCCGTCGGTCGTGAGAGCGGCGATATTTGTACATAGATGCGAAATTGCCTAAATATTTATGATAATACATATTTTTAACGCAAAAAAATATTTTTTTCATTTTTACAGTCTGTTTGCCGTCCGTGGTGGCTAGTTTACGAGGCCACCCGAATCGGAGCTAATTTATGTTTTAAATACCGTATATAACGTGTAATCTTATCGCTAAATTGGATAAATTTAAGAAATATTTGAATCTTTAAGTAATCAATATAGGTGCGAGACTTCGTCAAACACTGCCACGGACGTACCGACAGCGTTACCCAGATGTTAAGCGAATTAGGCTAAGAAGCGCTGGAGACTGGGAGGCAGCGCGCTAGGCTTAGATTGCTTGAACAATTGAGAATATATATCTTTAAGAGTGACATGGAGAACATGATATTAGAACCCCATTATATTTCCAGGTCCGACTGAAGTGGTATATTAAGGGAAATACTTTTCCGAACGGTGAGATGTAGTTCGTTTTTCCCCCGAGCCATAAACGACTTTAATAGATGATAGTCGTAATTTTGTTTTAGCATTTCCTTTTTATGAATAGAAAGCTTGTGTCCCAACACTCCCTGCTACACACCTTTTTAGGTGTCTTGCGAAGTATTATGTAGGTGTAGATGTAAGTAGCTATTGAAAAAGACGAATTAATTCTATATTAACTGCACTACTTTATTGGAGTTAATATAATAGATACAATATCATATAATAATCTTGATGCGTACTTTAAAATTCAATGTAAGTGCCTTTGGCAACGGTCAATTGTCTCAAGCGGCCAGGTATTTAAATTTTGTTTTAGTATTTCCTTTTTATATATAGAAAGCTGGTGTCCTAAGACTCCCTGACACACGCCTTTTTTGGTGGCTTGCGGCGTAGTATGTAGATTTAAGTAGGTACTGAAAAAAATGAATTAATTCTATATTAACTGCACCACTTTATTGGAGTTAATATTACACATACAGCAAGTATCATATATGAATCTTGATGCGTACTTTAAAATTCAATGTAAGTGCCTTTGGCATCGGCCAATTGTCTCAAGCGGCCAGGTATATATTTGATAATACCAAGTTATATACCATCCACCTTATATTTTTGATGGCATCTCGAGTGTGTGGAGCGCTGAGGCGCTGCTCCCTCCATGCCGCTCTTGCCGCTTCCGAGAATTGCCTCGTGGTACTTCGCGCGATGCCTGTTGGCGGGGCAGCGGGCATCGCACTCAGCACCGCGGACGACAGCAGGTGAATTGAGCGGCTGTTATTTTTAGCGAGTCATGCACCACTTAATCGAACAGGTTTGCCTGGGCCGCCGCTCAACAGGTCGCCTCTTTCGGGGGCCCGCCGCGAGCCACGGCCCTCGGCGGGCCCCACGGGCTGCAAACGACGCCCGTTCAAGTGGGCGCAAGCTCAAATATATTGCTGTTGACGCCGAAATATTTATTATTAATGAATAGCTTGAGTTTTGATCTTAATCACTGGATAGTTAACTTTCATTTAATGGAAGGTTGGTCCAATGAATTATCTAGTCACCTTTAGCCAAAGCTTCGTTCTCTGACGTAAGCTTCATGAGGGCTTCAGTTTAAAATACTCAAGTACACAACTTCCATACCATATTTTAACCGGAAGCCCTGATGATTTTCATATTTAAAAGGGAATTATTGGCTAACTGTTATTAGATAATTCATATCACTAACCATCCATGAACTGAAAAATAATTCTTATCGACTATGTTTTACCTGTGCAAGTGGACTTACATGGAAAATTATGAGAACTACCCCGTTCTAACCTCCCCCATTTCCCCTCTGTAATACGCTATTTCTTTCCGTATGAAATCGTTTCAGGCTTGACGTCCTGGAAATACGATACATTCATGGTAAAATTTAACACAACAGTAGTAAGTTCCACACTTCACAACTCCTCATCCGACCATGGTTTCAACACTTCCTTGAGAATTACCTAAAAGTGTTGACACCACGGTCGATAATGAAGTTGTATATTACGTGTGGAAATTGCTGCTGGTTTTGTTATATTTTACCTTGTCTATTCCTTTTCATCATATCTCCAATTTGTATTCCATCCCCATCCCTTCCGCGCACACAAAACGTTCTCTCCACCTAAAACGGTTTTCAAAATTCCAATTGCCCGCGCTCCAACCAGATCCTCTGTCTCCTCCGTATCTCACCTATCAGTTTTTTTTCCTCTCACCCACCTTGTCTAGCACTTCCTTCTTCCTTTTTACTCTCTGTTCATTGCACCTTATTCATTCCCCACGATAACCATATCTTAATTGCCTCCGATATATTATCACTCTCTTCCCTCTGCACCGTAAAGCGTTGAACTCCAAATGTGACTATTCCCTAGCATTTTCTCTAGACTTTTACCCGACGAATCTGTCACCAGCTCTTTCCTATTTGTAAAAACTTCCTTGGCTTATGCAATTATTTTCCTGATGTGCCTCTTTACCTCTCATGTGCTTCCCAAATAGTTAAGAGTTTTCCAACTTCTCAAATCCGTGCCGATCTACTTTTCTCTAAATCATCACATTCCTTGCTCGCGATGCTTTACAAACCCGCTGAACTTCATCCCTCTTGTGATTTATCTACATGTCACTTAGTTTGCACTGTTTTTATAAATTATCAATCAATGCCTGCAACCCTTTCAGCGACTGGAAACTCAGCCTCAAATCCTTCTGATTTAAACTTGATGTTTACCTCCGCTTTTAACTGACCCCACCCTTCCCTTACCATATCCTCCGCATACGCGTTAAGCAGTTGAAGGGTGAGAGAGGACAGCCTGGCGCACATATTTTTGTTAATGCTTAACCACCCTGAGTCTCCGTCAAATACCCTCACTTGTGCAGTCCTAGCCGCGTGCATATTACGAATAAAGATCCTGTCCGTCCAATCCATGTCATTTTTGAGAATATCCATTAACTCTACCTATTCACACAATGAAATCCAAAAAATGCAAACTTTGTATATTTTGAATCTCAAATTTTGTGCGTCTCTTTGTACATAGTAAATTAACATTAATCTTTAGAACCTGAGGAAGTGAAATAGGAAGCTATGTTAAGAAGGTAGGAAAGATCACCAATACAAGATAAGATGCCGGTCTCAAAAGACCAACGTAAAAAAGTTGTCGTATCTTAACAGGACGATTAATGATTGGAATAGACTCCCTGCAGAACTGTTTCAGCCCTATCCTAGCAGCATAAAGATTTTCAAGAAGAGATGTAAAATAATATTTTTATTTTATTTTTTATTTTATCCTCAAACCACCGAATACAGCTCTTATTGGCCATTTTACATCGGGGTATTCAACAAATTTTAACAAGTAAACGTACACAAACAACCATGCCCTGGAGTAGGGAAACCTACCCTGGTGGGACTCGAACCCGCGACCTCTTGTTTGGCAGGCGAGGACGTTACCCCGCCGCCACCGAGGCCGGCACAATATCTTGGAAAACTAATTTCATTGCTTATTTTAAATTTTCGATCTCACTGATCTAGTTTCATTTTGGTGATGAATTTTCATTTATTACATATTAACTGCTGCCACCTGGTAAATAGCCAAATTGTAACTTGTATAATATAATAATAATAAAAAGAAAATATTGCCCTCAAACATAGGGTCGAAACTCCTTAAACACTCAAGTAGTACGACATAAAACTATCTTGAGACATTAGTTAAATACCATGGAATAAAAGGTTGTAAATGTTTTTATGAAAATGAAATTTAACTTGAAATGAAATTAAGTCGAATATAAGATTCTTCTTCCTTTGGATGACTGCCAGTTTCGTAAACCTGAGGGTACCATTAATGAACTTAGACGGTATTGGTCCCCGAAAAGGAATCATATTGAGACCTATCATTTTATTAGACCTCATAAATTGCCTTTACACTTGATCTGTTCTGTAAATATTATTGGATTTTTGAATGAATATCCAGAACATGAGCAATACTCCATCGAAAAAAGCAAAATCTAGGGCTTGGAATTCGAGATGCGATGTGATAAAATAATGCAGCTAACTTTAAAAGAGTAGCAAAGAGCTACCTTGTAACTCAACCTTTGAGCACGTGCCATTTAGAGATGAATTTCAATAGAAGCTGTGCCATGAAGGCATGATGGCAAACCGATTAATAAAAATGAGTGTAACCATCGAATGACGTTTTTCAAGAAAGTGGCCGAAATTCCTGCAGTGGTTCCTGAACAACATCCAAATAAGCGATCTTCTAGTACCGTCTGAAGGTGTAGCCAGAATGATGACGAGAATCATTTTCATTCTAACTGCTAAAAAAATGTTGTCTAAATAGTTTTATACATAATTTACGTGTTTTGAATATTCGCAACGGGGAGGTGAATGTCGGAGTAGCTCGTCCACACGCTCATGATCCCGTACTATCTGCTTCAACCCAGCAGAGCCAGGTTCGACCACAATTCAAATAGAATAAATTTAGTTTCATTCCCGGTTCCTAGAGAGAACCAGTACATAAACTGATCCTTGGAATTTATTGATGAATTCTCCTCATAAAGGAGCCACCTGTTTTCGATTTGTGCGAGTTGATATGGTTGGAGTAAGAGTCTGAGAGTATGGTCATTGTAGATAGAGAGACATGCTTCACGAGTGTACGGCAATCCACTTTAGAATAATCATTCGCATTGATCGGGATTCAAACCCAGCCCCCTCCTAGATACTATATAGATTCTTAGATATTCAGTCGAGTGGTTTAGCCAATTAAGTTACCGAGGCGTCAATCTCCTATTTGTGGACTTAACCGGTCAAGATTGTCTCATCATGCTATAAACATGCTTCACGATTTGTTCACCGCTAAGCTAAATCAGATATTCCCCTTCGGCCTTGATCAAAATTGATACATTTAATGGTTACAGAATTTTTTGCACCAAAGTGAGCCCAGTGAACTCCTGCTCCAGCCAGCATTTCATGTCTCGAGCAGGTTGGGTGTTTGGAATGGCAGCGACTTTGCCGGAATATTGAACAAGGTATCTCTTTCTGTTTTTCATTTACTCTTCGTTCATATTTTCATGTATGCCCTTTTAATCGTCGTCTCTTCTTATGCAAGGCAAGTGTAATTCATTTTACTGGAGGCAATAAAATTGGGCGTCGCTTGTGACTTGTAGAGCGTTTGATGAATGCGTGATATAACGAGTAGAAACATGTGTGCCGCGCAATTTTTAATTGGGATCCGACTACGGTGTCCATCGTGAGGGTGGTTATCTTCGTCACCGATCGAAGAGACGTTATCTTCGATCATGCTTCTTAGTCTCAACCTTGATCTCTTGCCAGTTTATTATAATTGACAGTTATTTTTATTGCATTAATAAAACCGTGCTTCATTTTTTCTTCTGATATAAATATGATTTATCGTCAGTCCTTTTTATTGATTTTCAGATTGCCCTTCACATTTTCTCCGAAAACTACTAATGAAATTTTACAGCGATATAAATACAAATGATGAAGTTCCGCTTCGACGTCCAGATGAATATTACGGTAGATACTTTCTATGCATTAAAAATGCTGTTTAGAATTTAAATTTCTGTTTTCAATCATGAAATTCATGTTAAAAGATGCAAGAAGGTGATCCAACGCTTTAGTATCTGTCTTTGAGACATTAAGTGGATTGGAAATCACAGAAATAAAAAGGTAAAAAATGCAAATATGCCGAGGTATTTTACTTCTGAATCAGAATGCAGCGAATGGACGAGGGTATACTTAATTTAGTGCAGCCGTTCATGTGATAGTTTTGAGCTTATCTTCACTGCCTTCCGTATGTAACAACAGATGTTGTGATCTCACAGCGTTCCTCGGAAACGGTGAACGGCATGCCGTGATTGCTGCATTAGGTGTACTTAAAATGTCACCCCCGAGGCGAAGTTGATTTTATTATTTACGATGCATGACATCCTGTATTCGTTTTTTTATGAATTAGAACATTTACCTACTTTCTATGTGACGTGGGAGTCGTTGCATGTATTACGGTTTATATGTCTGGCGGAAATTGACTATGTCAGACTGAGGAACACAAATCAGAGAACCGTGGTCGTTTGTGCTTTTTATTTTTCTTGGTTCTCATTTCTAACTTTATACAAAAAATTTTTAATCCTTAGCGGTTTCTTCGGTTTAATCTGAGTAGATAACTATTGTGATTTTAATATTCAAGGTAGTAGTAGACGTACATTTAATTGGTACTCACGGATAGGCAGGGAAAACGAAGCCCACAGAACCAAAGAGTCCTGAAGACCGTGGTAATTGTTGTTTTAGAGAACCAAAGAGGAGTGAATGTTTTTCATTGCTCTGTGAGAATTTTAGGTGATGGCACGTGAAGAATCCAGGAAACAAAAGCTAAGCGTATATTTTTTTAATGTATGGAATTTCGGTAGTTCCAATGTACACCAATCATGCTTCCTGTGTCTGTCATTGCCTCTGAGCAAGTTATTAAGGCCGTTTTACACGGGGCACGGAATTGCGCAGGTTAGAGCTGCATTTATTTCTAAAATGGCGTGGAATTGCGCGAATGCATGGACGAAATTAGAACAGGGGCTATTTTGCCGTCTCGCATCCACGCATTCTCGCATGTGTTCTAGCAATTCACCGCTTTACACGACGCAATTTTGATTGCGCCTTCGCACGTACGTCAGATTGCGCAATTCCGTGTACCGTGTAAAACGACCTTTACAGATTCAGGTTGCACATTTGTGAATTCGGCACTTTAGTGTTACTGAAACGTCCAGCGACTTGATTTTCCCTTATACGTTATTAGAGGTAGACCAAGTGAGTTATGAAGAATGGGAGAAAAGAGGAGTCTTCAAGAAGAAAGGGGAACAACTTTTAATCGGCCGCATCTTGAAGTAGGATGGCCGTTGAGGGCGAAGTAGAGAGCAGGAACGACAAACGGCGAACTGTGATGAAATACTTGGAAGAAGTAATCATGGACTTGAAAGAGAATAAATACTTGAGCGTGACAACATTAGCGTAGAGGGAGGTCCAACTCGAGGGCTACATCAAACCGATCTAAGATTAGTGACCAATGATGATTAGTCAGAATTGGCGGAGTGAGGAACGTGTATCATTGGAGATCCTCTTGAATAACACTTATAAATATGGAAAGAACAATGGCCAGATATCACATCGAAATAAATGTAAAGAAAACTAAGATAATTGAATGCAGCGGAAGGGAGGAGATCAGGACCAGCAATGAACTGGGAAAACGATGGCTTGATGAGGTGCAGACCATGGTCTACAATATGGTTATATGTCGTTGTCGTTTTTGTTTGAATTGCTTCATCAAACGTTTGTGAATCCCTTGACGATTTTATACCACTTCTGGATAAATTAATAATGCTTCTAATATATATTTGTTTTCAGTGTTGTATATGACGCACTCTTTATGGTCTTCTTTCCTATGCAGGGTTGGACAAGGATATATGATAGTGCGAAATAACTCACTTTGAAATGTTCCACTAAATAGTCCCTGACTGAGTGAGTAGTAGTTGAAAACCAGAGTGGGAATAATAAAGTTTATGAAACGTTGGAAAGTAAGTCATTTCGCACAGCAGATATGTGTTTTCACCAAGTGAAGCCTGAGCACTTGATACATGAGGATATAGAAGTATGAGTAGCTCGCGATGCTGCTTGAGAAAATGCTGGACAAAAATGGCTCATTTGAAAAAATATATCCCAGCTAGAGACTGGAGCATTTGACGTGTTTGTTCGATATTTCCCGCAGTGGCAACATTGGTGAGCTCGGAGTTTCATTGGTTATCTGGTCAGATGGAAGCCATTGGGGTTGGGCAACACCACGGAGCCGGATGGCCAGTATTCCTTGGCTCCGAGGAAGGATTTTCCGGGGAGGCCGTGTCTGCTCCGTGGAGGGCACCTCTAACCATGGAATGAGTAATGGGCCCCTGAAGCTCTCCCGTTCCACGCTCGTCTGCGACCTTCCCCCGCCCAACCAAGCAGCCGGCATCTGCATAATGGGGCTGCCCGCCACCGGCCACTCACCCTGCCGAATCATAGGCGTACGCGACTTGAAAATGTAAATTTGCCCCTCGTCAAGGGTGGTCCCGTGCTGTTAGATGGGAAAGTCTCTTCATAATTGATTCGGAGAGTGCCATTATGTACCTACCACTCTTGTGTACGCGTCCATGTCCCTCACATGGATTTAGGGATGCCTTAGTGAAGAGTCGGTTCTAATACCACCAAGTGTCGTGGGCTCCGCGCGGGGAAGCGCTCCACGCCGTAAGCAATTGAATAATGGACTGGCCAAGGTGTCGATGTTCTTCCCTCTTGAGAGATAATGTGTGAACTGGGCTCTCATTAATCATGGACCCCTCTCGCCACGGCTTGCAGCTGGGGAAATCGACGATTACTGAAGTAGTTCTCATTTGGTGAGCACTTATGATTTTAATGGTTCGAAAGAAACTAGAGGTTGCCTCTGTCGTAGAGGTCGAGTGTCTTCTTCCAAGCGCTGATTAGAAGATTGATGACGAAACTATTTTCCCATTTGCTTTTCTAGCTCTTCAGCTTCCAATTTAATTTTCTAGCGCATAGCTTGAGCGCACTTGTTTATAAAATATCTCTTTTGATTTCTTAATAGTATGGTTTTGCAGAGATTATTACTTACTTATTATTTAATATAAGGTATTGAAAGTACTCCATAAGATCACTTAATAACCAAATCGTGGCACGGCTCCTAAATTTAAATAATAGATGAAAGGCCAATTTGATTTCCGGCGAATGATTTCGATAATGAATACCACAATACCCATTGTCTACCTAACGATGAAGTCTAGTATTTAGATGGTTTTCTGTCATTATCAAGGATTTGGAGCAGCAGCTATAACGGATGTAAGCTCATGAGAATACGTTTATATACTGCTGTTACTCTTATTGTTATTGCTTAAAGAGCTGCATGTGAATATTTTTAATTTTCGGATTTTTTATTCAAATGTATGGACCCTGGTTTGAATTCATGGTTCATCATCAGGGAGTTATTGTGCAGGTTATTAGTAAAAAACCTAATTCTTACTCTTTTAAAAGTCTGTGAAACATAGTAAATTTTATTCATTTCATGAAAGTGTAATTCCAAAAATTCCATCACTTCATTGAGCCCATAGAAAAATACCA
This sequence comes from Ischnura elegans, assembly GCF_921293095.1. Lineage (NCBI taxonomy): Eukaryota > Metazoa > Arthropoda > Insecta > Odonata > Coenagrionidae > Ischnura > Ischnura elegans. The sequence goes on along the minus strand of NC_060259.1, from coordinate 66,335,821 downwards.
ATTCCATATTTAATTAAAGTCTTGTTCACCTTTCCATACTTGGTTGCCAATTTCAGCTCCGTAAAAGGCTTGCTTCACTTCGTTCTACCCATTACAATGTTCTCTTCCTCCCCTAATTACCCAGCATCCTTCCCTTTATCACGGTTTTTAATATTCCCTCCGTCAATACACGATTCACTTTTATCGCCAGTCCTCTCTTTACCTCCTCTATTAGTTTCCTCTTCTAACCGACTACGTTCACTATTTCCTCGTTCCTTAATCCCTCTGTTTGTCTTTTTTAATGTAGTTTCCTACACACATCTGAAAAGCCTTCAACCGTCTCTGGTCCTCCTTAGCGTCCACTTTTCCGCTCCGTAATGCGCCACACTTAAGACCAGATTCTTTGTCAGCCTTTTCTTTGCACGTTCTATTCTCTCATTAAAACTATGCAAACGACTATTCTCTCATCAACGTACTTGTTTGCCAAAGACTCCTTCGTTTGTTATTCCATTCGTTGTTGATGAGATATTTTGTTATAAGTTGGAGAATTAATCTAATCGACGCGACTTATGAAAATTATCACCTATATTTACGAAAGTATCGCCAAAAGAGTGAGTTTCAAAATAAGTGATGCAACACCGTCACTTATTTATCGCCCTATTAATATACTCCTCTTCTTGCGATGATTATGATCCTTGTCCCATTAGTTCTTCTAAAACTTTCGCATGAAATAATTCTAATACGGTTATCAGTTATGTTGTCATTTTAATTTTCATGATGCTGTAGATCATGTCGAATAGCGTTCGTGGATATTTCCCTAAGCGTTGTAGAGCCTGCTTCTTTCTCAATGAAGTGAGTTCCGAGATAATCCAGCTATAATGCGTGGATGGGTTTCGAAGGGATGATCTCATTCCGGCTGGGATCTTCATCAAGTCTGGGAATTAATTTAGGAAAAGGAAATTACTCATTCATCTCGAGTCTCACACATTTAATATTCATGGGGTGATGTGAATCGAATGAACTACCCAGAACGTTATAATGATAAACTTTTCTGGAAAAAGAATGTTTTTTTTTTCCTAAAATATCCCATCTACTCAAGTTGACCCATGGAGTGAAACTCATCCCAGTAGAAACAAAGGCAAAGTCACAAAACGCACGAAACATAAAATAAAAAATATTTGCATACAAAATAGAAGTAAAATTAAAGAAGCCCAATGGAAATAGAATTCTAGACAGGGTTATTTAATATGAATTTTGGATTAGCACAGTCTGATCGGAACAAAGTGAATGTTAATAATCAAATTCTTCACTAGCACGTGAATAAAGTACTTGATCATTTTATAGGGTGTAATTTCGATTTCTCTACGCCTGCTGATGGAGGAAGGGTGTCTCGAAGCAACCCAGCCATTAAATATTTCGCCTGTTTACGATTCTTTCTTGTCAATATTACGTCGTCTATACCAAAGCACTTCTTCATTGCATTCTTCCTTGAAAATGAGAGTCAAACCCATGGTCGGTAGTGGAGTTATATATTTAAGTGTTGGAATTACCATTTGTTGTTTATATTTTATCATGATTGCAAACCAGCCAGAGAATTGTCTTTTCAAACGGTGCAGTCTTCAAAATGTGGTAAGAGCCCAACACTGCATTTCGGTGAAACCCTTAGTCTCTGTTTTGGTTGTTTTTTGCCAGCCGGATTTCAATGGCTTCTGTCACCACCCTTTCCGAGAACCCAGTGACGTGTGGAGCAGTTTAGTTTGCTGACATCGGATCGCATGGTCGTAGTTTATGGCGTGCTCGGTGTCTTTCGCTTGCAAGGCCGGAAATGCCGTTGCTGTTCATTTATCCTTGTCTCGATTATCCTGTACAATTTCCCAAAATAGCCTGTCGCACTCATTTGGAGTTCGTGGTAGATCATGGGCGTCGTATCCAGATAGATAATTTTTGTACTGTTTCTTTTGTTGGCGGAGAAGGCTATGAGGGACACGTCTGAGAATGCAACGGAGGAAGAGGCGAAATATCAGCAACCCTTAAAATTACCTAATTTCCAGCACTAATTCTGACACTCGGTCGGACTAGATACGCCACCATAATTTTGTTGAGAAATCATCCATGCTTTAAACACCTTCTCCTCATTCTGTTGGTCATCATGGTATGGATATGATTGCGAGGTATTTTGCAGTTTATGATGAGAACCTCATGCATCCGAGCTTCTGCGATATATGATACCCAACGCATTCGCCAGAATATTTATATTAGAATTTTGAATCGCAGTTCTACTCTTTTGTATTCCTACCACCAACCTGCTAAAGTCAACCTTACATCTTTAACCTAAGAGCTCTAGATACTATCCCAGTGAGTCCTCAATACCGGAGACCTTGCGGAAAGAGGGTCCAGTGTTAATTAAATCGATTACCAAAAGTGCTTAATGAATTCTAGCTGTATTCAGTGATGGTCGTAGAAGTGAAAGATTGAAGATGAAGTGTAGTTTTTTAACTGTGTATTTTCTTACTTGCTTGTTAATTAACAAACAAGCAATTGATTCACTGATCTGTTTTCAAGTTTGCAGCGACTTATACACAGTTTTCATTTTCAATTGTTTTTAATTCTGAACCGTAGTGGTCTAGCAGCGGTTTGCACGATCACTCTGCTTGCAGTTGAGGACGAATCCTGAAGAGACTGTAGCCTGAGACAGTTTTCCCGTAATTGGTAATCGTTGTTATTATTGATTTTTTACTTAGTCTGCTCATGCAATTACGGAAGCTAAGTAATTGATAAAAATAAAATATCAGAAGCAAAAATAGATTCAATCGCTCTAAGAACAATGTCAAACCTAAGTCTAAAAAAATCACTAGTTCCCATCTATATATTCTACCAGCCCATATTTACGAACACGTATGACTTCCTTTGGCCATTTCGGTAACTAATAGCAACCGAAAACCATTTTCCATTCGTGAAGTTTTTCTCTAGTTTCCGCCTGACGATTCCAAAATAATCTGTGGTCTTTACATAAATTGCCTCTCATTTTTTGCTCCAATGGAGATTTTCCACGAATTTCCAATCATTCCCTTCGATCGATCTCGCATGCACTCTTGCTTTCCTGGATATATTTTTGTCGCAAAAAAAAATGAACCGTCGATCCGCGTCGAGAACATGACGGATTCATAATGGTTCGAGGGAGACTTCTTTCGTGATTCAGCCGTCTGGTGACCACACATCACGGCGCGGGCCGCAAAATGTTGCGACGTGAGTTTTGCCCTCGCCTGTCAACCTCGGCGTCCGCGGCATTCGACCCGTTCCCGTCCTCCGATCCCATTCTAATTAAGCCCTCGTGAGACGGACGGGGTTTCTCGCGGCACGAAGTGGAAGGCGAGCGTTGCGAGGCGCAAGTCATCGCCGTCGACGGTCGGGATCTCGAAGAGGGAGGCTGGGTAGGTGGCGTTTGCTGCGAGTCTCAATTTTATTCATGAGTTCAGCGGATGGTGGTCCCGCAAAAAAAAGGAGTCATCCTCCTCCCCCCCACCCCCTTCGGCCGGGGAAGTTTGTTAGCGTTTCACCGTTCATGAAAGAGTCTGGTCGCTCGGTGTGGCTCCGGCAGGATGGGGGGAATTATTGAATCGGACGAACATCTGGCCGTAAAATACTTAATCGTTGCAATCCCGTGAAGCGCACGTAGTTAGGGAGTTGAAAATATGCCAGTGTGTGATGTAAAAAGTAATCTTTGTTCGTTAGTTGGTAAAAGTGTAGGATTTTAAATAGATTTCCGTCTATGAAAGACGGAGAATTATTGATAATGTTAATGAAATGAAAAACTTTGTTGTGTTCCTCCAATTTATTGTAAGGTTCGACTTGTCGTATCTTAAAATGAATGGGCGGAATACAACAAAAAATTTCAATTCATTAACGTTAAAATGTACTTCCTTAAAATTGAGCCTGAGACGATAGAGATAATCGTTGATAGTTTAATGCTTGGTTCTTAGAATAATTACGAACCTAAGTCTAAAAAGTCGCATGTTCAAAACTATCTATTCTACGAGCGAGCTCATATGGCTTCCTTAAGCCATTTCCTCCTATCTGCACCGAGAACTACTTTCCATTCGTATTGTAACACAAGTAATCGTTGCACAGGTAATACTCGTTATAACTACCTATTTAATAATTTTGCTTGCATTAACGTTTTTCATAGCGTATCAGACCTATCTCCATTGGTCTCTTTCCACATCTAAATCTAACAATCCTCAATCCCCATCAATCAGCAACCGCGACCAATTAAACATCTATTCACCAAAAAAATTAATTTGGATCTGTGGAAAACGTGCTTAAATTTTATTTCGAAATTTAATTCATTTAAAATGGAAGTGAAAATTATTGGTAGAGTCACACTTGCAAATAATCAAAAGTAGTTTTTGATTTCTAAAAACGGAAGCATCTAAATAGGGGAAATGCCATGTTAATACCCAAACGTGTGGGCATGTGCATGGCATTTTAGCCGCTTCATTATAATAATTTTTTGTTGCACTTAGTTTCATGTGAGATATCATTTCAAAATACCACCGCAGGTTGTTATACTTGTAATCGGAATTGATAGAATCATAGATTTTTCTGCTTTCAATGGAAAATAAAAATGACCACTTATCGGCATTTATATATCAGTAGAGGTTTTCAAGTTTATCATTCCTTATGAATAGTCTCATCGAGTTTTGTCTTCGGTGAGAAATCAAAGGATTTGAGCACTCATCACAATGGACCTGAAAGCTTTGTCCACCAAGAACTAATTTGCAATTACCAAACGCTTAATTGCATTTCGGGATTCATTTAGTGCTTCAAGGTGGTAGTCTGAGGACATATTAAATAAATAATCAATGCTTGGATGAAGTAGAAGGTTGCGAAAAAATTGCTTTTTATTTATATGGTAATGATATGAGCTAATAATGCCCTTATCAATGAACCATATCATAAACTTTGTTAATGTACCGCACTTTAATAGGTTAGCTATTCAATTTATTCTTTGTGTTTTGACCAGGCGCCGCATGTGTTAGACGATGGAATTGAAGATAATTACAGTCAGGCAACATTTGCGTTAGTAGTGAAGGAGATGAAAAAACACATTGTCATTTAGTAGGCTATTTCCATTGATGTAATGTGAATTCATTTTTTATACTTTCATCCGAAGCTTGGGAAATATTCCTTTGCTGGCATTTTGGAGTCTGTAACATATGTATCGCTCGCCCACTGTAAGAAACTTAACAGAGTGAGTGTCAACTTATCAGGAGTTCTCAAAGGCTGGAACGATTGCCTGATGTCACGTCATGAGTCGTCTCTAGGAGGCAAGAATTGGGTATTACTCCTTTGGTGAAGATTTGGTAGATCCTGGTTCGATTCTGGCTTGGCAAAATTATATTTTCCAAGTTAATTTCGCCCTGGGTGTAATTAATTTTACTCTCATGCGTTTGACTGCGTAAAAATTACTGAATGTGTGTAGTAATAGGATACCGTCAAGCAACTTGGTTTCTAACTTGATCCAAAAGTTAACTAAAGTGTCACATGTATTAAGATTATTATCTAAAGTAACATTCATGTTACGCCTACTTGGCTTGTCTTGATCCCAAAAGTGTATCTTACTTAATCTTATCATTCGGAAGATCCCCTGAGGAAGATCAGCAAGTCACTGATCGAAACGTTGGAAGACATGGACGAAATCAACCGGTGGAAAACCCGAGAAACTTTTCTGCAACTGATACGCCGGGAAAAACCTAAGATCATGTATCTTACTCAAGTTTACGTCGCCTTATTTCACTTCCGTATTAATTTGGTATTGAGCTACAGGATCACTCTCCATCTAGCAATAGTTTATGAAAGATGAAAAAAATGCTTGATGTATTCTAATCCAAGGAATCTTGTGAGAAACTTGAAGTTTTGACTTCAAACAATCTATATAAGTTCAAATGCCTTTGCACTTAGATAAACAATACAAGCAAGGGCGTGTCCAGGATCAAAACTAGAGGGTGGCAAGCCCTGGTCGTTCAAGTTGTAACACAGAAAAAGTTTAATGAAACCAAAATTTCAAGAAAATTGTAACAGCGCCGTATAATGTTTTTAAATTATTTGATTGAAAAAATGTTTTTATTTTAATTATAAGCTTTATAATAATATCACTTTTCTTGTATTAAAAGAAAATTTGTTTAAAACTTTTGTTTTGAGCTGAATTTACCTTTGCCTTTAGGGGGGCAGCTGCCTCGTGCCCCCCGCTGGGTTCGCCCCTGAATATAAGTTTCCGTGAAACTTCATCAAATATACGAATTCACTCTATTTCTCGAGGAATTGGGATTCCCTTACTGTTGCCTGGCCAAAAAATCAACATTTTTAATTATTTAAAGCGTAGTTGACGTTACTAAATAATTGAATTTGTCAAAAATTTTAAGAACTCCTTCTTTTCCAATCGAATATCCGTTATTTAGGTGAATTTTTACGTGCCATAATTTTTATGGCGAAGATGGGAAACTTCATACTTTCATGTACTGTTTTGTCCAAGTGACATGATCGCAAGGCAATTTAAAATGCTTCAATCAGAGCAATTTAGGTCAGTTATTAGAATATCCTTTTTTTATTATAGGTATGGGCTATTATCGAGTTCCTCCTTTTGGGAGTTTTCGCTTATAAAGTGACCGCTTACTTACCATAAAGCACGTGACCTCAATGTTTGCGACGGCTCGAAGGACTCGAGGTCACGACGCAATCTCTTCCGGCTCTCAAATTCCGTTCTTCCTCTGTCTACTCACCTTCACCTTTTCTGGGATAACCCATGCAGGCGGGTCGTGAACCGGCGACTTTCGGGATGGTCGACGGACTTTGCCCCGCCGACACCGAGGTCCTCAAATTATAAAAACATGAAGCTTTCATTATAGTAATTGGATGTTGCGGTATGTGCCAAATCCTTTCATTTCCTCGAAACCTGTACCGAGACGAGTGGCTGTAAATATAAGCGAGAAACTTTCACTCATCGATCGTCAGCCAAACTTGAATTCTGCTGGTTTTTCCGGGTATTCTTCCGCGTTTATCCATTTGTAGGACGATATTTCGCCAACGTTCCAGTTGGCTTCCTCAGGTCCACTGAAGTGTTGATGCAGAAATTTGTTCATCTTATATACACCCCTTTTGCCGCCTTTTTTCTCGAGGTGTGCCCTGATTGGTCAGGATCCAAAACGACAAAGAACTTCAACCGTGAAGACGGCTACAATCTCGCCAGCGCGTGGAAAAGGGTCTTCAAAGATCCTGACCAATCAGGGCACACCTCGAGAAAAAAGGCGGCAAAAGGGGTGTATATAAGATGAACAAATTTCTGCATCAACACTTCAGTGGACCTGAGGAAGCCAACTGGAACGTTGGCGAAATATCGTCCTACAAATGGATAAACGCGGAAGAATACCCGGAAAAACCAGCAGATTTCATCATAATCTCCGCGGAAGCCTACTTGGAAACGTCAGCCAAACTTAATCAATATCTGGAATTGCGATGCAGACATTTTCACCACACAATAACTGTCTAAACATACCACTTGTGTATGAGTCTTCCATATTTATTTATTTATTCAGTTTTCTTAAAAGATTGAAAAAAATATAAACCTTGTTAGAAAAAATTATATAACTACTACATCTATATCTACAACACACCCTGCGAGCCACCTCTAGGGTGTTTGGTAGGGGTGAAAAATCACCAACATGCAGCTTGCAGGTGGACCGCCACATACACATCGCACTGCCATAGAAATATGTTGCGCAAATGAGCAAAATATACATGCATATTCATCCAAAGACAAAAATTGCCAATTGTTAGTAATTCAATATGACAAAGAAGAAACAAGAAATGACGAAGCAAAATTCTACTAAAATATAAGTATTTGCCAAAAGAGATAATACACTAAAGGGTGAAATGGCACAAAACGTTTTAAATATTTCGGGTCTACGTTGCATTTCATTCTTGTTTTTTTATTTAGTTATTTTATTTTTAAGTTTCCTCGTACACACAAACTAAATTCTACACTAGTAACTTTTACATTAATGCCAATTCATGAAAAAATAATGCACTATTAGTGGTGGGCCAAAGCTATTGGACCTATTGTACACGCACCCTCGGCGCTGTAGCAATTCTGCGGCATCGCTCGTCAATGTGTCGCTGCGCCGTGTATCGGGAGGGCCTCCAGCCCGATGCCTGGGGCGTCCGCGGGGGCAGCGGCCGCGAGCGGCGGCCGAGCCTCGTCCCGGAATAAGAGTGATGTCAAGGCGGGGGCCAAGGCCGGGTGACAGGCGCCGCTGCGTGTGCCGTCGCCCCCTCGCGTCCGCGATGTCTCGAGGTGCGCCGACGGCGGGAGGTGAGCACGCGAAATGTGTGACAAGTGGACTTGGCCGGGATTGGCGCGCACACGCGTTCTGGTGGCTTTCAGCAATGGCCAGGGGGGGGCAACCAGGGGCGTATCGAGGATTCCTTTTTGGGGGGGGCACAAGCAAGGCCGGGCTGAGGATTTTGTTCTGGGGGGCACAAGGATACCACGTGATACACATCGAACGCAATGAAAACGGGACCGTATTAAAAATATTGCATGTTTTTTAAGGGTCTGGGGGGGCACGTGCCCCCCCCCTGATCCACCTATGGGCGTAACTATGGGGGAATGAGGGGGATTGATCCCCCCCCCCCAAAGCCTCAGAGAAACAAAAAAATATTTAAAGATATTGTCTAATTTTTACTTGTAATAACTGCATCTGCTTTAAGTTAAATTGTAAGTGACAAAATGATATAAAATGTATTTCGGGGATGTTATTTTCCTGGTCCACTGGTCCCCCGGCTTGGGGGTTTCGCTACCTCAGGCCATCCTATACCCCCCAAAGCATATTCCCACTGACTTTCAGGATGCGTCGTACACTAAGCACACACCATCGTCTCGAACTTAATCTGAGCAAATGCATGTCGGTACATTTATTGCGGAGTTCGTCCAACTATAACCATGTTTATGCTGTGGATGGTATTAACATAAAGGCAACAGACGAAGTAAAGTACCTGGGAGTAACGATAACCTCGAACCTCTCGTGGGGAACACATATAAGGAATATTTTCGGCATAGCCCTGAAGAAATTAGGATTCGTCAAGCGTATTGTGGGTAGATTTTCGAATGATAAAGTAAAAGAAAGGTGCTAATTCGCACTCGCCCGACCGCACCTTGAATATGCAGCGAGCGTATGGGATCCGTTGCAGAAAGACTCAATCCGCGAACTGAATAAAATACAAAGGAAGGCTGCACGTTTCGTCAAAAACTGCTACGGGCGTACAGACAACGTTACCCAGATGGCGAATCACGCTGGGAGCCGCTGGAGACTTGTAGGCTGCGCGCTAGGCTTAGATTGCTTGAACAATTGAGAATAGATATCGTGGGAAAGATCCACAGAGAAAAAAATCATCCGCCTTGACCGGGATTCGAACCAGGATCCACCGATTTCCGGTCCGGCAACACCTTGTCCGGTAGTGTCCAAAAATATCCACTGGGAAGAATGATGCTTTGGTAGCTTAACTGGCTAAGCACACGACCGGAAATCGGGGAATCCGGGTTTGAATCCCGGTCAAGGCGGATGATTTTTTTCTCTGTGGGTCTTTTGCACGATTGTGCATTGCGGGTGACTCCCGTGTAAGTTATCACCGTGGCTAGTCCCGGTTTACTTAAAACTAGAGAATAGTTGCCTTTAAGAGCGACACGGAGAGCATTATATTAGAGCCACACTATTTTTCCAGGTCCGATAGACGCGAAAAATTAAGAGAGATATTTTGCCGAACGGATAGATATGGGAATTCGTTTTTCCCCCTAACCATAATGAACTTTAATAAACGCTAGTCCCAACTTCGTTAGAGCAATTCATTTTTATGTGTAAACGGCTGGTGTCCTAACACCCCCTGCCACACGTCTTTTAGGCGGATTGGGGGGTAATATGTAGAAGTAGATGTAGATGTCTGTCATCCACTCAACTGTAATTAAAGGAGTGCTGGTACTTCTTCCCCAAGTGAAGCGAAGAAATGTTGCGTCTGCTTCATTTGAATACATGAGAACTCGCGACCTTGAATATTTTTTCTGAGCTCTTACATTTATGGGAAACGTGGAAATTTAGTGGGTAGAGCACTGGGCTAGATCCTGGGTTCAACTACCAGATAAAGCCTTCGGGCACACCCAAACAAGATCCTCGAATTGTGAGGTAGCCCCAGGGCGGAGACGAATATGGAGAATTCTCACCCCGCTAGAGTCTCAGAGGCTACGTTCTAGGGTAAGATTGCTGGACCAATTAGAACATATCTTTCAGAGAGACGCGGATAATAACATCTTAGAGCCAACTATATTTCTAGACCCGACAGAAACGATTAAATGAGGAGAGATGCTTTGCCGAACAGATAATAGGTGTATGAATTACTTTCCCCTATCGATGCAGGACTTTAATGGTTGCTAGATAGGACTCAGTGGACAAATATCTCCATCGCATGCTTCTTTATAATTGTTATTTCCTATCATTTAATTTTTCAGCTGATATCCTGAAATGAGCCCATATTCATTTGGTATATTATAGACGTATATGTACAAAATCCACTTCAAAAATCAACAATACGGATCCATGAACCGCAAAACTGACTTTGGCACACTTTAAAATCTATGGTTCCTCCCGTTGGTTGTTATGGTGACGTTTAACTTTATGACCTTTGACCCCCATCATGACCCTCGGACGTCAAAGAATCGACAATACGGATCTATGAACTACAAAACTGACTTGAGAGCCCTTTGAAACCTATGGTTGGACACGTTGGTTGTTACGATGGCCCGACGTTTACCTCTATGACCTTTGACCTCCGTTTTAACCTTGGAGGTCAATTAGTGGATAATACGGATATTAGGACAATACCATTGTCTTGGTCGCCCTTTAAAACCCATGGATCGACACCTTTGTTGGTGTGCTATTCTTTTTGCAACCCTGATGACCTTGATTGTAACCTTAATGGGTCAAAGGTTGAATTTTGGTAAATAAAAGTGTTATTTTCGGTTTTCTCGTGCCCGAAAACCTAGTAATTGTCATCTTTGTCAATGAAATTCGTACTTATTTATATCTCGATTTTTTTAACATTGAAACCCCATAAGGCAAATTCTAATTTTTGGTTTGGACCCACGTTGTAAGGTCAAAAGGTAAAAATTGTAAACTTTTGCTTACACTCAACAAAACGTAAGACCTTTCCCTATGAGTTTGCCAATTTTCATGAATATTGCTCAATGCGAAACTACTAAAATTAGAGGTCAAAAATGACACACGGCCTGTGGGACAGTCCGTATACTAGTACATACTAAGGCACGAAACACCTTGATAAGCGTGTGGAAGAAAATCATAACACGCTAGCCATTTACCTGTGCGAAAATACTAAGTTCGGTGCGACTGCCAAAGTTCCCTTGAAATTTGCATAACTTGATTGACTTATGTAAACTCTCGAGTCAATAAACATGATTGCCGTGACGAGTAGACCTCCCGACTTGTTGCGGATACTTGAATGCCTCTAGTCAAATGACTATACCGGGGATCCGCATCCTTATAATGAAAGCAGGCCGCATATTCACTTTGGAGATTTATTATGGGCCACATTTTCCATTTGGTTAGGCTACGTGTGTTGCAAGTATCAGTATTCTCTCTAAAGTTGAAGTGATATTATGCCACAGTGATATTATCGGTCATTTACATCATTGTTTTATAAAGTTACCACAATAGGGTGGTTTCGTATTATTTTTTTATTGCCTGAATCGAAAGATTATTACTCCTCTAGTACGTATTACACGCTTTTAGATTTTTAAATGACGATATCTATTTTTCGCGATTAAATGAAAAGTGAAAATTTTCAAGCGCGCGAAAAAGCGACGGGTAAGTGTGAATGCCGGGAAAACTCCCGTGTGACGTCGTTCTGGTTCCCGCTGCCGCAAGTGAAGTGACCTTGGGGCGAGGCTCTGAGCGCTGATACGGCGCAGGATGCTAGCAGGTAGCAGAGTACCATGCTTGCTGGTAGCGCTTGGCTTAAATAAGTATTATTAGTACCTTATCAAACGAGGAAAACTTTCCGACCTTAGCCGGTTTTAATAGGTGATTATTAAGAGATGTTTCCCTGTGCTCAGTGCCTTATGCTTGCACTGGTAATCTCAGACGATGTAAAACTCCTATCTACTCGTATAGCATCTAGGTCCCTGTGACGTCACTTGGAGTGGCATCGCATGGGCGCCAATCTGGCCTTTTTCAAATGAGGCTAAAATTGACCAATGGCATTCGTCTAAACTGGGATTTCTAAAACCAAACAATTTGTATATTATGAATACACTAATGGGGGGCAACGAATCGCAATCAATGCCTTTCGTTTTCTTTAATGAAGGAAACTACTCTATTAGATAAATAAACGAAAAATTTATATTTGATCCGGATATATTTTTATCTGGTCATTTTTCTTGCTGAAATGCATGTTACTTCGAAATTAGGTGGCCACGATTCGACGAATAAACGCAAATATTTTGATATTTTACATGGGAATATTTTTATACGGTCATTTTTATTGATGGAATGTATGTTAATTCGAAATTAGATGACAACACTTAGACCAAAAGTAGACGAACAAACGAAAATATATTTGTATTTGATACAGAGATATTTCCGTCTGGTGATTGTTCTTCCTGGAATGCATTTTACTTTGAAATAGCAGTGTGGTAAACATAGGTATACTTTCACATGAAATATTAGCATTAAAAATTATTTCGAGGAATATCCAAGTATATCTTACCCTCTGACCGCGAAGTTAACCCAATCCGCTGCGATGTGCCGAACACCTGTTGCTGAGCTTGTGGAAGTTTCCCTTTCCCCTCCGCGACCACTTCCTAAAGCAAACTTTTTAATACCGCCTCGTCTGGACGACCCCGTCATAATCGTCAAAAAAGATGTTTGCAGTTCAAAGAGCAATTAGAATGATTGAACAATGCTAAGTAAACGAAATTAAGCCCTCGGTTTTTTGGTAGCCCGGGATCAAGGAAAACGAGAAGGGAGAAGAGATGGCTGGCCTTTTAAGGGATAATTACACGCGGTGGGAGTTGTTTAAAATACGGACGACAGTGCAAGGTTTTTCCTCGTCTGCTTGGATGTCTGTCTCCGTGCAGTCACATGCTTCTAATTCCATCTGCGTCTTCCGCCGAAATAGTCTTTTAAGACCGCTTTACACGGTGAATGGTCATGCTGAATGATCACGTTATCATTCACAGGATCATGCGAGCAAAATAGAACATGTTCTAATTTTCACTGAATGATCATGCGCATGAAGGTTCATTCGCGCATTGTTCCGTCATACACAGTGAATGATCATGCGAATGAAATCATTCGCCGTGTATAGCGGCCTTAACATGTTCTATTTTGCTCGCATGATCCTGTGAATGATCGCGTGATCATTCAGCATGAACATTCGCATGACCATTCACCGTGTATAGCGGCCTTTAGAAAGTGATAAGGTTTTCTTGCACAGGCACTGAAGTAAATAGATTTTTCACATCAAAAGAAATTAGCTTAGAGTTGGCAGAAGTGTTGAAGATTACGTGGCAAAATGATTGAATTCGTTATTCTATATTTTACTGAAAAAAAAAAACAGATAATTGTCCTCCCTCACCTCTTCCACAATTGTATAAATATGATGTTCTCATGTACTGTGGTGTCTTGTACATGATGGCTCTGTTAGCCCAATCGCGTCGTACGCATTAAATAATTGTGGAAAAGTTCAAATGCCTTTTATTTCAACATGTTGAACTTCCACTATATCATGCTTGATTCGGATGAATTTATTCGAGATACTCCTTGCCTTCTCGCCTACTTTTTCATTCTCACGCGATAGCTTCCACAAAATTCGTGGATAGGGGTAGAATATTTGTCGAATCAAACGTGTACGCCCACGACGGACGCTTCCCGGCATTATATTTGCTCAGTTTGCAAAATGCGCCTTGATTTCCATGGCCATTATTTAAGTAAGGAATTGATTTTCCTTCTTCATGAAGTTTAAGTTACTTGGTAAGTATATACTATGTGCTAATTACTCAGCATTTTTCTTTACATTAAGTACCCAATAATCGCGGTGCGTCGTTTGCTCAATTATTCGCTAGGTAACTTAATTTGTTATGGTACTTGTAGGTTTTGCACTGTTTAAGTTGGAGTTCTGATTGACGACATGGCAAATTGATACAGTTTGCAGGACGTTTGTTAATTTTTCCTTCGAGTAGCATCTTACGCGTTGGGTTAGCGAGTTAACTTGTATGGCTGATGAAGAGAATAATTATTTTGACGGCGGAACGCAGGGAAGAAATGGGTGCATACTTTCCGCTGGGATTAATGCTGATGTAATGCCTCGAAGGATTAAAATATATATTTTTGAACTTTTTGTGTCGGTAATGACTAATAACGGTGATAATTTTGATGAAATAAGTTTCGAGTTCATGGTCGCCAAAAATAATAGTCCCTATTGTTTCTACTTCTTTATTGTAACTCATTACTGTTTGCTGTTTTTTCGCCAAACTTTCCTCGTATTTGTCTTTTGTCAGACTTACGGTGCGTACTATTAGAAAACAAAGTCATATTTAACGTTGTGACAGCATTAAAGATTTATCAGGCTATTCTGGCACCCCTGACTTATGCATCAAAACTATATTCATTTAAAACTCTCATCATTTGCATTTTCTTTCCTAAGTACTGGAAAGAGTTAACTATCCTTATCAATTAAGTCTTAGATATAACTTTTTTTAGCATTTCATACATGTGCCGCATCATGCTTCATCAATGTGGTAAGCAAAATAATCCACAAGAGAAAAAGTTTACGAAATAAATAGTATCTTTGTATAAAATAAAGTAAAGTCTTAGGTGCCGATCCTCCTTGAATTTATTGATCCCTCTACGAATTTTCATGGAAGTGTTATAATTCTGTTCTTGGATTACTCTTGTTTTTTCTTGAACGATAAAGTTTCTTCTCGGGAATAAATAACTCCTTTTCCAGTGTAAGTGGGCATTGATCACAAGAAAAAAAACTCGCAGCCGAATTTTTTCGAAGCGTCTCATTTAATCACAGCACTCCACGAGTATCTTGGCGCAAATGAAATGAAAAATCCCGTACGAAGGTCGCCATGGCAAAGTGTTCGAAAATATAGCTTGGAAAAGGCAGATAAAAAGTGTCCGATAAATTTAAAAAATACTGCCAGTATTCATTAGGTTTTAATCAGCGTGTTAGGTTTTGAGAAATGTTCGCGTGTATGAATTTTTTCGTTGCGGAAAAAAACAGGATTGCTACTTTGTATCTGCGGAGCTGAGGCTTTAAATCATTTTGTAAGGTTTATCGTTCTCCCGCTCCTCTTGAGTGTTCACGGTTCTAATCAAGCCGTCGCAATTCTTAATGGATATGCATATTTTCAGCGGGCGGCAAAAAATGTATTGCGCCAACAGGTTTTCCGAGTGTGGTCCGTGCACCCGCAGCGGTCGGTCGAATGGAGGCTCGAATGGGACCGACGAATCGAAGGCTTCGCCGTGGAAGCCGTGCGTTCGATGAAAGCATCAAGTGACAAGGCCCTCTGGTCACACTTCCATTGCTGCGGCGCTTTTTTCACGAGTGGGAAGGAGGAATAAGCTCGAGCTACGTAGGGACAGCCTCATAAAGAATAACACGGTCCCGGCTTTCGGCTATTCATGTCATCCGCCGGGTCCTTCGTACGTAAAAGCTCGCTGGTTTGGCTCGTTTTATCGGGTGGCGAGAATGTCTGTGGGCAATAACCGAGGACGTTTTACGCTGCCGTTGGGGGGGGGGGGGGAAGGGAGTGTGGATCGCGAGGATGAGAAAGAGGAGGAGGTCTTCGAGAGACCGTTTCTTTTCTTCGACGTTAATCGTCGGAGAACCTACGGTGAAAAAATTTCATCTCAAGGAGCAGTGCCATCGCTTTTGCAAATATACTCACAGAGCGCCCCATTGTGGGCCGGGATTTCAATAAAATCATATCTGCTGTGGGGGGTGCTTCTTATGCTACTTCTGAGTGAATTGACGTCTCAAGGGATGTGTGGTAAAATGTATGAAGCGATGGTTGCGACCCAACCTCTTTGCGAAGCGTGCGACATTTACGACTTTGTTCAAGATGCTGTGGTCTGGATTTCAGATATTTTACGTAGACTTAGTAAGGCTCCTTTAGTACGTGTTGATTTTACAACAACGGAATGGTATGGAAATATATGAATTTAGATATTGATTATTGCCATGAGATAGTTAGAAAAATATCCTAACACCCTGGAAGTCATTTTTGTGAATACGCTCACCATAGATCATCCTATTTTAGGCCGTAATTACGATATAAAATGTATTTTATCGCGGTCCGGATGCTTACGATACTGCTTTTAAGTGAATAGTCATTTCATGGGTGGTGTGAAAAATATGTAAAGCGATTATCAAGATGCAACCTCATAGCGAACCGCGTGACATTTACTATTTATTCGAGATGCTGTGGTTTGGATTTCGGATCTTTATACTAACTTTGTTACACTCCTCTTGTGCGTGATGATTGGACAGCAATGTGAAACTGAAGAAATAGAGGGATCTTGAGTCTTGCCATGAGACAGAAAAGCACCCAAAAGAAAGTTCGAATCGTTCGATGCTGGAGTTGAATGACTATATGCGAGACCCGCAATTATATGCGTAATAGTGACTCTAGCTTATCCAAAATGAATTGCTATTTACACCAAAGGGCATAGCCGAGTAAGAGATTGAAAAGTCCTCCCTCACGGATTTTTCCCAGACTTGGGGCATAGGATTTGGGATCAAATAGGACTAACCTCCCAACACTTCCAGCCCGCTAGAGGCCCACCAGGGCCGGCTTGCTCGAAATTTCGATTTCCACTCTTTTTTAAATATCTCGATATAGAAAGCATATTTTTCAATGCAATTTGCGCCATTTTATGGCTTTCTTAATGGAGCATATGTCCAATTTTTTTCACAACTTTTCAGGGCCGTAAGGAGAAATGGCGTCGATTTGAAAATTTCAAACGCTAGTTTTCATAAAATATTTTTGAGAGGGCCACAATTAAAAAATGTGTTTCAAAGGAGCATTTAAATACCTTTCGGCTAATGCAATGAAAAAAGAACATTTAGGTGGTGGAACACCCCGAAAAAAATGCCATTTTGGCCATTTTTTGCTGTTTTCCCCGTGACCTTTTAAGTAAAGTAATTTAGGGCATTGGTTTCTCCGTTAAAAAAATAATGGTGGCACTCGATAGGATGATTGATTAATATTTTCTTTCTTCATTTGTATTTGTTTCTTCTTAATGCGTTTTCAATGCATATTTTCTTCATCTTTTGTTAATTTATTCCTGTACAACCGAAAACAGCACCATTGGCCTTTTATATCGGGGTTTTTGACTTAACAATTAAAGGTAAATAAGCATCCATGCATGGATAGGGACAACCAGGGCGAGACTCCAACCCGCGACCTCTTGTGTGGCAGGAAAGGACTTACCCCGCCGCCACCGTGGTCGGTATTATTGTTGTAATTGTATTTCTTCGCGGTGGATCTTTTGGATATTTTAATCTTACATAAACAATCATACGTTGATTATTAACCGTTGGGAAACTTAAGCTTTTTACGTAAGAGTATTTTTGTTACTTTCCCGGGTTGCATAGAGTGATGCTCGGTTGGTGGGAGTTCATACCTCCAGAACGATTGGATACCTACGTGTTATTTTTATTATTTTTTTCTTGCCATTTAGTAGTGAATGGGCGAACCATTGCATACTGCGTTTAAGTGATTAGTCAGCTCCTGCCAAACACCTCAGCTCGCAGTGGTGGCTTTCAGGATGTTAAGTTGATCTAGAGGATTAGGTAAAACTTGTTCAGCTATTTGTGCTCTGCCGAGAGACATTCACAACCACTATTCGCCTGGAAAGAATAATTTTTTCCGACGTTTTGAGGGCGTAGTCTTCCATTGTTTTCAGGGTGATCACTCTGAAGGTGATCACTCAGACTACGCTGTCGAAACATCGAAAGAAGTCAACCCTTTGACCCGGTGGATTCCCCAAGAACTCTTCCTACTATCAATTCACCGGGAAAGTCTGAGATACTTCGTAACGAAAGCGGCGTCAGAATCTCCAATGAGAGTAATTCCTGCCGCTGATGGGCTCTCATTTCCTTACTATTTCTTTAGGCCGTTTTACACGGGGCACGGAATTGCGCAGGTTAGAGCTGCAATAATTTCTAAAATGGCGTGGAATTGCGCGAATGCATGAACGAAATTAGAACAGGGGCTATTTTGCCATCTCACGTCCACGCATTCTCACATGTGTTCTAGCAATTCAACGCTTTACACGACGCAATTTTTCCTACGCCTACGTACACACGTCAGATTGTGCAAGTGCGTGCCCCGTGTAAAACGGCCTTTATAGAGGTTGGCCTGGGAAAACTAAGAACATGCCGTTTTTATGAACTCTACTCCATCAACTGACGGCCACAAGAGAAGGCTTCATACTGTTAACTTCTGGAAATTTATTCAGAAAATCCGTACTTTTACACGGATTCTAGTGGCAAAATAATATTCGCATTACACAAAATTATGAATAATGCTGGAATATATGTGTTATTTTGAGGAAAAACTTATATGAGATTCGTTATAGCATGAGATTCAAGATTTAAATAAAACACGGGCTCGTCTCTTTGCTAATATTTGAGTTGTTAGCAAATGAGTGATGTAATCGAAGTTATATGTCGTTTCTTCAATGGAAATGGTGCTTTGCTCAGCTGAGCCTGTGCGCTTGACGATGATAGGAATATTCCTAATGATTTTCATCGCGAATAGTTGATCCTTATTGGTTACAACGCAATCGGAATTCGTTTGTTTTAATTAACCATTCTGACGACGTTATGAGCCGTCGTTGTGAGTCGTCGGAGTGACGATTTTTAAAAGCGAAAAAGTTTTGTGTGAAAAAGTGATCTTTCAACCAATTGGAAATTAACCGTTCGCAATAATAACCGATCGGAAGACTTAAAATAAACATTAAACACATTCCCCCAACTGGAGAAAGTGTAAGCTTAAAAACACAAGTGAAACGGTTTTTCTTTCGAGATTTACTCTGCGTGTCTTCATTGAAACGGGCGATAGTTTTGCCGCTTTTGCAGTCGAATTCTTCAGGTCAAGGAAGTCCTTGATGAAATCCCGATTCCCAAAGGTCTAGGTTAATCCCAAAAGCAAGAACGCGTTATCTGTATCATCACGCGAAAGCCTATACAAGAATTAAAAATAGAAGACTCCTCATTCTCCACAGCCTTATTTTAAACCCGACGTTTGTCGTCTATGGTGAACAAACATTTTTAATATCATGTGTGATAAGTATTTTCTTTTATGAAAGGCGCAGTCCTTCCTTAATCCCGACTCCGGTAAGCCCCTATTGAATTCCTGTTGAATCCCTAAGGCAACAGCGCATGATCTGTATCATGCCGGGGAAGCCTAGATAAAGATTGAAAATATAAAAACTATCCACATACTCCGTACCCCTATAATGCTTTTTAACCCCAATGTATGTATTCCTAGTTCTCTCCATTTTCAGGGTTTTCACCGCGTTGGTTGCCAGAAGTTGACGAAAGTTTCGCCGAAGTTCCGCCAGGGGGCTACAGGACGACTAAATTATCCTCAACCTCTGACAACTAACGCGGTGTATACCCGGAGGGTGGAGAGATCCAAGAATTCAGGAAACTACGAGAACAAATTTAAGTTATCTATAGTGGCCAGACCTTTCCACCCTTAGCGAAAAAACTGTTTTAATTTCAATAGTTAATTGGGACCATTGTTGAATCCAACAGTAACTGTGGAATTCAACAGTAAATTGGGACCACTGTTAAAACTAACAGTAACTGTTAAAACTAACAGTAACTGTTAAAACTGACAGTAACTAATAAAACTAACAATAACTGTTAACTCTAACAGTAATTAATAAATCCATCGGTTATTGATGAATTCAGAAGTTACTTTGAATTCAGCAGTTACTCTTGGATTCAACAGTGATCCCAATTAACTCTTGATATTTCAACAGTTTTTTCGCCAAGGGCAGTAGCATATGCGATACTTATTTTGTTCCTTGTTTTCATCCTTCTTAAATAAAGCTCGTTATTTTGCAAGGGAAACGAAGCACGTGAAGGTCAGGAGTTGGGAACCTTGGAGACATCTACGATGGGTGGAAGGTTGTGGTCCAGCCGCTCGCATGCAGCGCCTCCTTCCGCCGTGGATCCAGTATTTATATTCGTGTTATATTCAATGGTCCAGCTCGCGATCTCCGTGTCATAATCAAATGAGTGGGGTGGGCGGAGGAGGAGGTAGGGGCAGCTCGACCCAAGAACCAGTTTGCAGAGTCGAGAGTCGGTCTGACATGACCGCGTTAGCCTTAGTGGTCGACGCGGCGGGGGGGGGGCGGGCTGCGGCCCTTGGGGGGGCGGAGTCAGCCGCCCTCCCACGGGGGCTGCCCCCGCCTCGGGGCTGCATTCGCACGGCGCCCCCGGAGGGCCCGACCGCCGCCCGGGGCGCGTGCCCCCGCCGAGCACCTGGGCGGGGTCGGGTGATCTGCTCCAAGCCGTGTGCTCTCAAGAGTTACGGCCGGTTTAAAAGTTAGCTATAAATTTTCCGCAGGGAGCCCTTGGTGTGAGATTCCGTTTGCCGTGCGTCAATACGGCGTTAGTAGAAAAAATTAGCGTGTAACATGGCTTAAGTTACGGCAAAATCATACATCTTTCATATTCTCCTAATTATGTCACTCATCTTTCGGGACTTTGCAAGATAATTCAAAATCGATCAAACTGTACGCTAATTTTCCCGTTAATTCACCAAGGTTCCGCGCAGTTTTATATGAACGCCACTATTGACATAACACCACTCTTTAAACTCGACCTAAGACCTCTCCTGTTTAATGATTAATTGAAAATGAAAAACTTTGTGTTCGTCCACAGTATTTATTCCAAAATCTCCATTCTTCAAGTGCTACCGCGTCTGGTTGTTTGTTGATGGCAACAGTTTTTATTGTTGTACTACGCGTTTCAGCGAATCACCTTCGCCATCATCAGGTACCATTTTCATTTTCATTGGTGTGAGATTCCGGTTGCCATGCGTCAATGCGCCATGTCAGTAGAAAAAATTAGCGTGTAACATGTCTTGAGTTACGGAAAAATCATACATCTTTCATATTCTCCTAATTATGTCACTGAACTTTCGGGACTTAGCAAGATAATGCAAAATCGATGAAACTGTACGTACCTAATGTAATGTAATGGTACCTGATGATGGCGAAGTGATTCGATGAAACGCGTAGTGCAACAGTAAATACTGTGGACATGCACAAAGTTTTTCATTTTCAATAATCACTGTAATATGTTCCACAACATCTCGCCGAGCACCGTTGAATACATCTCTCTTATTTATTTTATCTTCGTCATCATCATTACTGGTCGACAGCCGTTAGATTGGTTTGACGCAGCTCTCCACTCAATTCTCCTTTCCAGTTAATACTTTCACACCTACGCATATCTTCTCTTTCAAACGCTTCTTAGCCAAATATAAGTTCTGATAAATTATTTTCTTTACTCAATGATTACGTTTACCGCTGCTAGTAGATCTTTTTTTTGCAGGAATTCTCTCTTCGTCTGGGCTATGCTGCTGATTTCTTTCTTGCTTCTTCAATGGCTTGTCATTCTGATTCCCAAATACCATAATTCATCACCTCTCCCAGTTTGTTTCCCTATTTTGATGTTAATCTTGAATTTTTCTCTTCTGCTGCAGACTTATTTCATTTTTTCTTTGTGCTTATTTTCTGCTGATATCTTCCCATTGCCCTGCTCTTATTCACCAGAATCTTCTTAAAATCGTTCTCTGTCTCTGCTATGACAGCTCTGTCATTGGCAAATCGTAACACTATTTTTTTCTCCATGGATATTCATCGCAGAGGCCTTTCCCTTTTATTTACGCAGTGGGTTTCTCTATGTAAATGTTGAAAACTACAGGTGACACAGCGCAGCCTTGTTTCACTCCTTTCATAACTTTGCTTTCGTCGATTGTCTTCATCAGGCCATCATGTCTCAAGATATGGCCTATATGGTAGTTTCATCTTCATAACAAGGTTTTCATGAGGCTTCTCTTCTCTTCGTCGCCCTGAAAACAGCGACTTTAAATCTTTTGCAGAGGGGAATTCTAACGAACAAGGATACAGACGATTACAGACATCCATGCCCGGGATGGGAACAACCTACTCGGGCAGGACTCGAACCCGCGACCTTCGCTTTTGCAGCCGAAGACTTTACCCCGCTGCCACAGATTTTGCGTTTTGTGCTCCCAACGGTTAATTTATCGCTGCTTTGTTTTCTGTAAACGAGCCTTGACGTGGAAATATACACAAATATTTACATACTTTCCGAGTAACCGAGGCAGACACCTTTCCTGCATGCAAGCCTGGCCTTGCTCCGCTGATACTCGCACCTAATAGGATTTTCACATACGTAGGTAGGGACTGAAATAGGCTAACCGATGTTGTTATGTCTCTAGGAATTAGTGATTAAGTTTGCAAGTGAGGCATTGATGTGTCGGTGGACTGACTGAATTACAAATTGCCGCCACCCCCGCGGATATTATTCATTTAATAATTCCAAGTGATCCTGGGGTCCCACCTATTCGCAGGAGAAGCCTGCTCCTTCGGTGGGCTATTTTCTTCAATCTTGTTCACTAAAAGGAGCTACGTCACGGATTTGTCATATGTAGTCCTCTTTTCAGATATTCCATCCGAAATTCCGTCGTGAATACGAAATTGAGATCTTAAGCCATCTAATTGAGGTTCTAAGACAATGCTCTCGGTGATTTAACATCAGTTCTTATCGCCGTTGATGATTACCTAAGATAATTGATAAATCAGTTTTGGAGATATTCCTTCTAGCTTTGATTTTCATTTGGTCTCCATGTTAGAACTTTTTCGGAATTATTCGTTTTCGTCATTGTTTACCATTAGTTATGACTCCAACTTGAGGTTAAGGCCTTATGTTAGGTTAGGTTTAGGCCTTAACAGTAGTAAATTATTTTAATGGCACACGTGTTAATGATAAATATGATCTATCGATGCCTAATCCATTTCTTCTCTTTGATGACTTTGCATTACGTGAAACATTTAATTAGTGTATTCTTTTGACAAATGGAAAAGACGGGCACAAAGCAGTGGTTTTACTGCTATTACATGTCAAGTTAAAGTACATTATTGAATTTTACATTGCTGTCAGTTGAAATTGGACACCGAATCTAGTAATCTTTTATCTCACTTTTTCACCATAAATTATTTTTCCGTAAGACTCGTGTTGGTATGGTTACCCAGTATTTAGTCTTCTTATAGTGGGGTGAATTATTCTATCCTTTATAAAATCAATCGTATTATCTAGTTAAATATTCTCCTTCATGGTACTTCGCTGGTCATAATATGCAGTCATCTGGGCAGAAACTGCATTCTTCCTGCATTTTCCAAACTTCCTGCAGTATGGAAGTGAAACAAATAGTTCTCATACCGATTTGGAGTGATGCAATCACGTTTGCACGACGTATGTCCAAGAGGTAACTAGCTATTCTGTGATAATCTTTTATCGAAATGGAGAGACTGAGAAAAAAGGCTCAAAGATGTGGGTTCTATTAAGTTAACAATAAGACTAAACATATCCGCAATAAAGGCTTGTTGATATGTTCAACATCCATTTAAAAAATAGCGCTTTGTGATGTACGCCGCGTCACGGCATTCCATACGCCCGGGGAACAGCCACGGACTGTGCGACTCGGTAAAAACATCGATTTTATTTTTTGTGTCTCTAACGGTCGTAGATGATTTCTTTGAATTAACACTCAAAAAGGTGTGATGTAATTTTGAAGTAAATATCTGAGAGCAATTCGGTCCCCTTTTTTATATTGCTACATACGAGCAAAAATGTTACTGAAATCAGGGTCCGCTATTTTGTAATGTATCGACGATAAACATCGCAAGGTAGTGAAGAAATCAGGTTATAACTAATGGAATAGAGTTTTGGTGCTAATATTTCATTTCTTTCAAGCAATTAATTTGCGTTATAGACACACTTTCCAACATCCGTTGAGTACAGTATTCCCCGTGGCCAGCAGCCAGCCAAACTGTGCCGCACGTTCAAAAAATCGGTCTTAATTTCGGCGTCGCAGGCGGGTAATTCATCTCCTCGTGTCATACTCCACAGGCTTTGTTGTAAATGTGGTGTAAATATCTCGAGATAACTCGGTGATCTTTTTTTAAGTTCCTGCATAAACACAGAAATTCGACGAAAAACAGGGTCTGCCATTTTGTAATATATCGGCCACAAATACTACCACTTAGTCGCAAAAATTGATGATAATTTTCAATAAAGAACCGTTTAATAATGTTATAAATATTTGTTACTATTCAATTATTGCAAAAGGTGTGCCATTAGTTTTAACCCCCTGAATTTAGAG
The DNA here is from genome assembly GCF_921293095.1 of Ischnura elegans. Classification (NCBI taxonomy): domain Eukaryota; kingdom Metazoa; phylum Arthropoda; class Insecta; order Odonata; family Coenagrionidae; genus Ischnura; species Ischnura elegans. Next base: position 66,311,280 of record NC_060259.1, on the reverse strand, counting down.
AGAAAATCAATGCGAGCAATTTTTCCTAAATTTGTTCAACTTTGAGGACATGTATACTGTTTGAAAAATTAACCTGTGATAAACGGTTTGCGTCCAAAGATGCATTATTGCATGGAAAACAACTTTGCGAAATATCAACTTCCAGAGTCAAAAAATTTTTTTTGAGATTTTGTCCAGCTTTTTTCGATTTCAGCCCGCTGTACGACGGGCCGAAAAAAGGAAAAGTGCGGGTCTCTTAGTTTTTCCACCTCTATCACATTCGAAAATAATTAAAAATACTGAATGGGCCGATTTTTCAGCGTTATATAGAAGATTTTTTTCGTCAAAAGCATGGGACTTGGAGGCAATCATGTGCGGTATTTTGGAGGTTTTCTATCGTTTGGTCTATGATGCAATCTTGAATATCTGCCTTGCTGTAGTCGTAAAAGACATTTGACGCACGACGCAGCAGCATTCAAAGATATCCATCAACAACGTCACTTGCGTAATATCCGGTATACGTATAAGATGGACTTCTCATCTCATAAATAGTTCAATTTTTTTCCATTCCAGCTTTTTAAACATAAACAGTTCAAGTAAAGCAACGGAAAAAGTTAAAATTGTATCCATAGCGAGCCAGAAGGTATTGTTTTAATTCGAAAGTACCGTAATCTGAATTTATAGCGTTGACGATAGCGTCAGTTTTATCCGTTTCTTGGTTGAAATGTCATTTAAGGACTCAACTGTCGTATTCTTAAAGGGTCTAATTCTAAAATATTTTATTTTATCTTTCGTATGTTAAACAATAAATGCAACGCGAGTTATTCTGTACTACCGTATCTTGTGCTATCTTTCTTTCTTCGAGCAGAGATTTCAATGCCTAATCTACTGTTTTTGTATACGTGTGATCAACTATGGAATATTCGATTCTCAGGTCGCCTAAAGGTATCCCTAATCCAATCTCAGTTTTTATTTATAAATTACCAATATTATTTATCTACAGACTATCCAGAATCTCCACAAATGCTACTAGACCAAGTGAGTGTTATTTTTTTCGGATTAGAGATAGTTAAGCTCACAATATATATATGCATATAAAATTTACATTTGCTCCTGCGTGCATTCCATAGATACCGCTATAATATTCAAGCGATACTACTGGTAGAATAATAGTTTATAAAAAATGAAAGCCCACTCGACACATTCATGGGGGGTCCTTCTGGACTTATTCTTTCGATCTTGACGCGAATCTCCATTTCCATGTGCCTATTGCTTTTTTAGAACAGATTCACTATATTATCGTCGACCGTAACTCCCTGCGTACGAGGAATGATCACCATGTCCGGCTTGCACGATTTCGGTAACGCTTACTATATTTTATATCAGAGTTAATTTTATTTATATGTAGCATAGGCGAGATGTTAAACTGCCGTGTACATTGAATAGAGTCCAAAGAGAGAAAGGGATAGTGAAAGGCATGAATTAGGAAATAAAGTGCTTGGAAGAAATGGAAGGAAGCATACAATACCTCTGTGAATTACGCAAGTATCAATGAAAGACTGATCAAAGCTCTTCAATGCTAAGTATGAACCCACTGCTCTGTGCGCACCAATGTAGTTGAGGCATGGGTTTAATGGCACCTTCACGGTTATTAAAAATGAAGCCAGGTTCTAACCATTTTCACCGCATTTGTAAATATTCCGAATCATTTGTTTGTGTAAAGAATATTCGATACGCAATGTCGAAAGAATGTTTGGTTTTAGAATTATATATTAAAGTGTGTAAATTACCACTCATTGTTTAAATTTTATCATGGATACATCGCATTTCCAGCACATCAAGCCTGGGACGGTTTCTTAATGGATGGAATATTTGACCTTCCCGGCAATGAAGTTAGGCTCCCGAAATAGCTTTTGGGAATCAGTCGGTCGGGAGCGAGGCATCGTTTAATGTCCAAAAGAGGCTATTTTTGGCGTGGGGAGGAGCGAGAGGGCTCTTGAGGAGTGTGACCCGCATGGGGTGTTGTGTTGGGGTGTGCTAATGGAGCATAAATCTACATTAGTGAGTCGCCGGGTGGATTCACTTCCAGGTCCCGCTTACGACCATTTTATTTCAGTCCCCATTGTGACTCACAATGGACCGGCCTGCGGGGGAAATGATCTTTATTGCCTCCAAAGAGAAAAAAAGAGGCCAGGGTGTCAAGCTTTCCGTAAGCCTGGACCGTCTTTTGTGTGTGAATCATCGCACCGTGAGGGTGTAAGAGGGTATCAGATGGGGATGCGAAAAGTGATAACGATCCACGAATGATTTTCCAAATAAATTGTGCGTAAATAGGGTGGTTTCCTATTATTTTTTATTGCCTAAATCGAAAGATTATTGCTCCTGGAGTGCGCATTTCACGGTATTGGATTTTCGAATGGCGATATCTATTTTTCGCGATTAAACGAAAAAAGAAAAATTTCCACGCGCGCGAAAACGCGGCGGCTAAGTAGGAATGATGGGAAAAGTCCGTGTGACGTATTTCTGGTTTCAGCGGTCGGCGTGTAAGGTGACCTTGGGGCGAGGCTTTGAGCGCTGATAAGACGCAGGCTGCTAGCAGGTAGCCGAGTACCCTGCTAGCAGGTAGCACTTGGCTAAAATAAGGATTATTATTCCCCTATCAAACGAAGGAAACTTTCCGAACTTAGGTATTCTTAATGTGTGATTATTAAGAGATGTTTCCCTGAGCTCTGTGCCTCATGCATGCATTGATAATCTCAGACGATGTAAAACTCCTATCTACTCGTATAGAAACTAAGTCCCTGTGATGTCACGTGGTGTGGAATCGTATGGGCGGCAATCTGGCCTTTTTCAAATGAGGTTAAAATTGACCGTTGCCATTCGTCTAAACTGGGATTTCTAAAACCAAATAATTTGTATATTATGAATACACTAATGGTGGTTAAGGAATCGCAATCAATGCATTTCATTTTCTTTGATGAAGGAAACTACCCTATTAAGATTAGTTGATTACTCCACGGTAAAATTTAAACACCAATAGTATTTTCCACATTTTAATATATTACTTCACTACCAACCATGGTTTCGATAATAAATGTAATTTTCAAGGTAACCTTAAAAGTAAAATTTATTAAATTTCAACGCTCTTAACCTTGTTTGAAACCTTGTCATACAACATTGTCATAAAAACCTTGAAATAACCTTGAAACTGGCGTAGAGTATATGAATTTAATCATCTCCTAAATCTATTTATTTGATGTTTTTTTGGATAACAATTTGTCAACTTTTGTGTAAGCGAGGAAGTAAGTGTTAGCTGGGATAAAGAGTGATCAAATTATGAAATCGTTTCATGCTCGATCTGGTGGAAATTCGATACATTTGTCGGCCTCGGTGGCGGCGGGGATAAGTCCTCGCCTGCCATACCGAAGGTTGCGGGTTCGAGCCCCGCCTGGATAGGTTGCCTCTTCCAGGACATGGTTGTGTGTTATGGTCTGTTGCTGATTGTTAAAACCTCCGATGAAAAGGCCTTCCTGTGCTGTTTTCGGGGGTATGAGATTTAAAAAAACATCCATGATATATTCGACAGTTTAGGTATGCCATTTTCAAGTTTATCTGGAAAATGACATCGTGAAAACTTAGCTTGTCGAAATCATGGTCGGTGGTGAAGTTATATATTTCTAAGTGTGTAAATTAGTATAGGTGTTTATATTTTATCATGGATACATCGCATTTTCAGCACGATAAGCTTGAAACGATTTTATAAGTTGATTACTCTCTTTCCAGTTAATATTTACTTCCTCGTTTAAAAAATAGTGACGAATTTCGATCCAAAAACTAACTGAACAACGTGATTAAGGAGCTTAACGCTATAAGAAAAAATCACATGGTACCATACCCGAGAAAAGTCGTTATATTCAATAATTTAATACTCTTTGTATATGCGATACTTATTTTAAATAAGGTTACAAGTTACGAAATTCTGATTTTTTTATTTGGTATACATATGACTTTTATTCCTCGGATATATTAATTCCGTTGCATACAAGTGAAATTCGCCTCCATACTAAATTCTAATCCTTTCATTCATACTTCGCACCATTAAAGAACTTTTCAAGCTGTTTGATGCCCGTGAAAGAATCAAATGAGAGCAACGCGAATTTTTAACCAATTTTAGCATGGCCTTCCTCTCCTTTGTCTTCGTACTAGGTTTCGCTGAAACATTTTTTTCGGGAGTGCTTAATCTTTCTTTGGTTGCATATCCCTGTGCCGCTTCAAATGCTATTTTAACTTCATTGTCATTGATATTCATTATTTCTCCGAGCCTTTCATTTCTTATCACTGTTTTTTTTAATTTGCTGGCTACTCTTCACATCAAGTCCATTTTCGTAATCGATAGGGGTTTTCTTTCAAACTCTTTGTCTGGCACTTTCTTCTCTGCCTTACGGAGAATTTACAAAATAAAATATCAGTTTAAAAGGAGATTGTGAGCCGATCTATTGACGCAAAATTCGGAGTTTTATTCCTTAGCTGTCTTTTATTAACCTACCATGAAGTGAATTCATACGCTAATTTCTCTAGAGAGACGTGATAGTTCACCCATTTCGGCCTAGAAAACTTTCTGCTTGTGATTGTGAAGATATTTAGGAAAAAATCTCCTATGGTCATCTTTAGTAATCTAGTTAAATATTTGGTGATATATCAACTTGTTTCTTCAGAATAACCCGTAGTCATGTAGTTACACTGAGTGGTAACGATGTCCGAATTTAATATTATTGTATATCTACGAGTGACATGTATAGAAAGGATGAATCTTCGGGAAAAGTATATTTTTGAATAGAGGAAAGTTAAAATAATCGATAATATGCCAATTTATGTTTTGGTTTATGATCCCAGCATTAGATTTACAGATAGTAGGCGGCCATATTGAATTTCCGTTTCGCACCCGTCTCTTTCCTTCCGGTAGCTTATTTCAACCGGCTTAAAAATAAAGAAATTAGTGGATTACGCTATTGCAAGCTTCAACATATTTGTGTCAATTTAAAAGCAAAAAGTAGTAAGGGTTTTCATCAAGAGCCTCTTATGCTCAGAATGGTAGGATGTAACCATATGGGTACGGTGTGCAGAAATGGGTTTAGTTGTACTTAAATCAGCAAATAAGAGATGAATTACTTATCATCAAAATCAAAACCTTGTTTTTCTTTTATTTTTAGAATTAAATAGCCGAGGATATCCTAAATATGATCATGAAGGCTGATCTATTATCATCTGTTAGCATGCAATAGGCCAAGAGGACTTTTCATTAAAATTAATAGCTAGGAATATAGATTTTTATTTCACGCTGGTACCTTAAGGTAGGCTCATATACCCTCACCAAATGAAATCTATGTCTTTCTCTCTCAGTTCTAATAGATTTGTAATACTGCATTATTCGAGTACTTTTCAATTGAATTTGTACTAGAGATTCGCTTTATGGCAAATGTTGGGGTTGTTAATGATTATTATGGAGAATTTTGTTGAAATATTTTTAATTTAAGCCAATGAGGAACTTGCATGGGTCGTAGATTGCTCTAAAAACTATTTTGAATAAGTCAAATGGATACATTAGCTCGCAAAAATACCTTCAGTTTCTCCATTCAGCATCAAAAGAAATAAAAAAATTGCATTTAAAATCGAGAAAAATTTCTCTGAGCCGACCACTGCGCGAAGACACCCGAGCGTTGCCGAGGCCAGGCGTGACGTCATAGGTGCCTAAACAACCGTAGGGAGTAGGGAAATACGCTGAGCGGATGGTGTAAAATTTGTTTTGAGGGAGTATTTAGCCGCTCATCGTCACTTTATTTTGTTCTGTTATTCTTGGGCAAGTTTTCCTATTGCTATTGTGCCTAGATTATTACTTGGGATATTAATAATGCGGCATCGGGATGATGAAGTACAAGCGTTTCACTTCGTGTGTTTTGGTTATCAGAAAAATGGATGATAACGTTGCCACTCGTTCGAATAGTACACCTGAAATTCATCTACGTCTACATAATACCCCGCAAGCCACCTAAAAGGCGTGTGGCATGGGGTGTTAGGACACCAGCCTTTTTTTAGGACACCAAAAATTGATGCCACGACCCTCATGGAATTTGTTAAGACAAATTATTGCTATACGTCGGCGGCAAATCGAGTTGTAAAAGAAACTTGTAATACTGGAGGATAACAATCGTAAGCTGTGCTGTTGAATTTGGCAACGCCGGATTAACGGAGAAGGTAGCCCTATCCGTCCTACGGTACGAATTCACAGGAAAACAGTCTGCACACAATCCACATGTGAGATCGTGAATCGGTTCCCCTGCCAACACACACAAACAAGCTACAACCTATTTCAAATGTGTAAATAAATCCATAAACAATATACTAGCATGTACCATAAAAATATTATGGGAAATAGGCAAATATAATTATCAAAAACTGGATGTCACTATCACATTCTTATATTCATCACGTACAACTTACAATAACAGAACTCGTTATGATGAATACAACTATTTATTCACTGATTTAAACCCTTAAATTAGCCCACACAAGTGACACAGGTGACATTTCTCACTACTTTTCGTTGAAATAATGGAATAACAAACTTCACACACAGTTTTCATTTCAATAGCGTGATCGTGAAATGTCATATCTACGTGAACAACGGAGATTAGCACGCCACTGACAATTTTTACACTACTGTTAGACATTTATCGATAGCGTAATAGCACTTTTTACAATTCAATCACGATGGAACACTGATAACTCTTGGCCGATATTTTTCAACCTTGTCAAACTTTGTGCATTACAACCACTGGCACTGTGATTATTATCAGTAGCTTAACGGGAGATGTCACGTTGAAAATAACACTATTTTGGCACAAAAATGTTCCTAGATGTCTCCAATCAGCGAGCAAAAGTTGCATTGACTGGAATTCACCCCATAATACAAGCACAGACAGTCCTAAACGACGAATTCTCCGGTACCTACGAATAAGCGGATGAAGTTATCGTATATAAAAGCTAAGCGGACATTAGTAAACATCAAAGTCGTTCTAATTACATACTTAAATGAATGATATGCCGTCGATAACATAAACTTACAATTAACGTATCCCCCTTCCAATGGCCGTGGCTCAGACTCCTACAACGATGTTATTTAGGTATTATCAAATTTTGGGTTTAACTGCTCCAGTTTTATATTTTATGCCCTTACTCAGATATTAATATTATATATAATGCAAAATACGAGGGCTTCCAAGCCTCTATCGTCGGATATTTATCTTTAAATATAAAATAATCAACACGTCTAACAAACGAAGCTCTCACAACTGCTGGCAACTATTACAAACAATCACAACAATAGCTTCGTGTGATGTTTAGGCACCTTTGACGTCATCGAGGCTTCGTCGGCAGTGGCTTGGGGGGTGAGGGAGTTTTTCCCGCGCTTTAAAATTCGTTATATTTATCATTAAATATATCGCGAAGGAAAACTCAGATTTACATGCGGTTTTTTTTGTTGTATTCAGAAAATAATTTTCTGTCCGCCTGTGAAATAAAAAAAATTCATGCAAGTTCCCCATTTTAAACAAGAACCGCCGGAATTCTCACTATTTATCGAGCCGCTATTGAGTCTGTTCAGACCCACATTCTGTTCTCCAGTGTTTCTAAAACCCAGTGAAACCCAGCCTAAATTGTTTTTATACTACTCTAGGCTGTAAAGCAGCAAATATTTATTATTTTCATCAATGAAAATTTATTCTCAACGCTAAATATCATTTTGTAATGTCACTGTTCTGATATTGTAATAGTCTTGAGATTGATTTGACATGCATCTCAGCTAAATTCTTCTTTCAGCTACCATTTTTGTGATATTTTATGTATAATTCAATGTATAGATTAATAGTCCGTTCAAGAATCTGGATTAAAAACAGTGCGAGTGCCCTGTCCTAGTTGCTTCGATATGAATACCTAATACTGGTAAGTTATGATTGGGCAAAAGAGGGTCTTCACAGGGGTTATGAATCCTTTAAAGATGAATCCTTTATAGGATTTACCCAATAGATTAATAATTTGTCCAAGAATCTGGATTGAAAACGAAGCGAAAACTTAGAATCCAGTGTGGATACCTATCGCTGAAAAGCTACTTCAGTTATAAGAAGATTATTCTCTCAGGGGTGATGAATCCTTAATATAATTTACTTGATAGATCAATCGTTCATTCAAGAATCTAAGAATCTGGATTGTAAACAGCGCAAGTGCTTGAAATCCTTGGTCCTGATTCCTTTTGTGTAAATACCTATCGCTGCTAAGATACGAATGGAAAAGCAGGATTTTCATAGGAGTTATGAATCATTAATAGATAAATATTGGAAATAGTTCACTTAATAGATTAATAATTTGTTCAAGAATCTGGATTTGAAAACAGAGCTAGTGCTTGATATCCTGTATTCTGATTCCTTCGATGTAAATACCTATCGCTGCAAAGTTACGAGTGGACAAAAGATAATCTTCAAAGGGGTTATGAATCCATGAGAGATAAATCATGGATATAATTCACTTAATAGATTAATAGTTCGTTAAATAATCTGAATTGGAAACAGCACGAGGGCTTGAAATCGTGTGCTCTGATCCCGTCGATGTGAATACCTGTCGCTGCTAAGTTACGAGTGCCACGAGGCGAGGGTTCTTGCGGCGGTGATAAATCCCCCCGGCAATTGACGAGGCCGTCTTCGATCATGTCCTGTCGTCGAAATGCCTAACATCATCACAATGGCGCACCCGTCGTCTCCTCGAGGTTCGAGCGGAATGTGCCGTGGCGACCAAGTGCTGCGCCGTTCATTGGAATGCGTGAGCAAACCTTCAAGACCGCAGGAACGCCGACCCGATGTATTTACCCGCCAGTCACGCGTCCATAGTTGAAAGTTGAGTCGGGTCGTGTAAATTATTCGTCCCGAAAGCTTCCCATGCTAATGCCTCGTTCACATTACGATTGTCCGAGCGATCGTCCTAACGATAGTTGGCCGAACTAGCCGTGTGAATGCATGTTGTGACAATAGTTCACGTGGTTCCGAACGTTGCCACCCTACGATGGTTAGGCGCTGGGAGACCGGAAACGGAAGCGACAAGAGAAAAACGAAAAGATCGTGAAGCTCTCATCGCTCTATTTTTTTCATGGATTTGTCCTAGGAAGGAAGAATATGGGCGGAAGAAAAATTATTCGGTAAATACACGTTGAAAACAGTAATATCTTGACCCTGCATACCTCAACAGCTTTGCTAACCGTCAATTTCCCGTTCACTTTCGATGTCAGCGCTAGTGGGTAGCACAAGTTTTAACCATCGTCGTGTGCAAGGTGACTGCATAGAAGAGGCCCAATTTCATCCCTTAGAAGGCTGATTTCCGTTGCCACTTCGGTCGCATTTTAATCGATTTTCAAAAATATCCGCAGCGCTGTGATGAGTGCAATGCGATCCGATTATTTTCAATATTCTGCATTATACTGTTTGTTATGGCAAGGAAAAACATCAAAAAGTAATAAATTTGATGTATCAAATCATCATGTGTATAAATGTCGGTTTATACCCCTAATTATACCTAATTTTCCCCAGAAATTCGGATCAATTTGTCCGATAGCGACACGAGTGGCAACTTTTGTAAACCCATTGAAATACGCGGTGAATGACAACAAACATAGAGGCCGACTTGAGGATCCTGTTTTGTAATATTCGTGGTCGTGTGAATGCACGATTGTTCTGACGATTGCTGGAACAATCGTAATGTGAATGAGGCAGAAGTCCAATCCAATGTTGACCGTCCGGATTCAGCGCCGACTTCGATAATGAGGTAAACTTTGCTATAGGTGTCCGCTCTCAAGGCAAAGCGTTTCGACATTCCCTGCTCAAGTAACTCGCCCGTGTACTCAAAACTGTTTTTCCGTTTCCCTCTGCCAGCCGTCCACCCCTCCTCCCGCCCCTACCCTATTTCTCCCCCGCCCCTCCCCTATTTCTCCCCCGCCCCCAACGCCTCCGGCTGCCCATACTCGAGGTGAGCGCCTGCAGACGAGTCGGGGTGAGCGTTTGACACGGACTGAGGAAATATTTGTCCGGCCGAGAAATTTATCACCTGTCATCCCAGCGTCGAGGGAGTGAGGTGTGGTGCCACCTTTAGTGCGCCAAAACTCGGACTCCGAAGCTTTTTAGCTCCAGACTCCGCAGTCTCGAGTTGTGTGCTATAATGTCACTCTCTCTTTTGTAGTTACGTGCAATTTTTAAGTAGGTCCGTGCCGGAAATTGGTCAGGCTCCTCTGCAGATCTTAATCAATTTCAAATTCTACGCTTAGCTGAAGTATCACTTTATTTTTGAAGATACTCAAGTTCCCAGTTTTGCAGCTTTCTATTGAGAATAACACTTTTTTATAATTTTCTGGCTTTAGCCGTGAGCTATAACGTCCCTTTCTCTTTTGTAGCTTCATGCAATTTTTCGAGCCGAAAATTGGTCACGCTCTACTGCAGATCTTACTTTCTTTACATTAGTACGTTAAGCTGAAATATCAATTTATTTTTAAAGAAATGCAAGTTTTCAGCTTTGCAACTGTGCACAGAGAATATCACTTTAAATAGTTTCTGGCTAGTAAAAGATGTGGTGACGTCATGGTATAGATTCAGTGAAATGGGAGTGGGAACAAGGGGGTACCGAGGATCAAAACTAGGGGGGGGGGGGGGCAAGTTATAGGTAAGATTTAAGCATGGAAAAGGTGAATGAAAATAACATTTTAAAGAAACTGTAACCGCTCTTTATTAGTTTTTAAAATTATTTGCTTGAAAAAATATTATTTTCCTTAAAGACAATTACGATTTATGCTTCTAGGGGGGGCAGTTACCCCCTCCTGCCCCTCGCTGGGTACGCCCATGAGTGGGAATGTTGGAACGGTCAAGGGCGGTTTTGGGGTTTTTATGTTTTGTTTACGGATGATGGGTGTAATCCCTAAGGGAAGTCAGCAATTCATTACTTGTGGAATGAAAAGATTTAGAGAAATTTATGAGTGAAGTTTTTAGAGTGGTCTTTAAAATGCTCATCAAACATGTGTTGGATAGAAGATATTTCATGGTGATATTTTTGGCGACTTTTTGCAAGACAAGGAATTCAACTTTTCCAACTCATTGCTTCTGGATTTCCAAATCAGATTTTTTTAATCCTTCCGTGACTGTGCCAAGAAAACTTACTAGTTACATTTTACAAATTATATGTTGCATTTTAGTCTTTCCTGAAATTCAACACCGTGGCTCTTTTTAAATGATATAATATCTTTTCTTGTATAATTTATAAATACCTTGTGGACAACATTTAGGTTTTTGCATTGATTTTGTGCGAAATGGTAGGAAATATTTCATATTTTACCTTTGAAACTGTACATTGACTAACGCGCTATGAAAAAAAAATGTACAAAAGGAGCCATCATGTAGAATATTGGCGTTACACAAGTTATAATATGATAAAATTTACTGCATTCAACTTTTATCCCTGCACTCATGTAACAAACAGGTGTTTTCCCCACCAACAGCTGTGCGGAGTAACTCGGTTACACTACGAATAAAAAAATTCAGTCGTCGCCTAAGTAACGACAAAGCTCATTTACAAAAAATATCAAAGTGACAAAATAAAAAATTAAAAAATATACAACATTAACATAATTTGGGATAACTGAGTTACCCTTGACAGTCACGGAAGGATTAATAAGTTTTTTTACATGATTTTTCTTAATTTCGTCCGTTTCATCGATGGAATTTTGAAATTAATTTTTAATCCACATCCCATTGTCGCATTGGGTTGAAAATTTTAGACCAGATCAAAACCAGAAGAAAATGCATTTTTACTCTATTCCTAGATGTTGAAAGGCTGTAAGAGCGACAATTTTTGATAGTTAACATTGGAAGTGATCGTTCAGATTTAGGGTAATTATGGTCTTTCATTTGCCAGTTCAGCAGCTATCACACACTTTTACGCTCATTTCTAACAACCCTAATCAGAAGTTTTTGTAAAAAGTTTGTTTAAAAATATCTCTTTATATCCATTTATTTATTTTATTTTGGCAAAGGAGAGCGTGGTGATCCAGCTTCTTATCGAAGGGTGACGGGTTCGTAACCCGGGTAAAGCATTCGGGCGCACCGTTCAAATATATTCGAAGTACTAGTTGGCGCCGGGGAGAAAACTGGCCCCCTACCCTGAATGTGATATTCATGCCCCCGTGGCTCAGTCTATGGTGAGTCCTACCCTCATTCATCGAAAATAACCTGTCGAAGAATCATTGAGTGATTATTTGAGCTCAGAATTTTCCTTGAAAATTACTTTAGTACAGTGGAAACCTGGTTCATAATCTGTCAAAGTCTCTGAAATTTACTACGTCGGATTATTTTTAATGATCACTTAAGGGATAAATTCTCCGGTGATGATTTGGAAAGTTTCATGTCCAATTAACATTTCTTGCTTGGCAGTTAATTTACGGAGCAAATATATTATCCATGCTGTCAGTATGCACTTTATCGCTCGCACTACTGTCTCGCAAGTCACGGAGGGAAAGGGAATTAGCGATGGTCGGGGAATAAAATCGGCGCCATTTCCGCGTGTTCCTGAGGTGGATAGCTACGAGTGGTATCCACGCTGTTGGCAGTTACTTTTCGAGCCTAATAAATGTCTGCATTATGCTGGGCAAGGGGTCTGGGCAATATTCTTGTCTGTTTATGGAGAACCTTTTTTTATAGCTTTCAGCAGAGCTTGTAAAACAGATGCCTCGTTCAACGTTTACCATGCGACGACTGGATTCCTTGTCATGGTTTTATATTTATATCCCATGAATGCTTGCTCCGTGTTAGAACTTCTTTGTCAGTATTTTTCTGTAAGGTTGATAAGTACTTACATTGTCATATTTTTTTCGGATGGCAATTTGTTATTTCCCCCTGCCTACTAAGAAAAATATACCTGTCTCAGCGACTTCTTATGGGGATAATGCCAAACTTCCCTTCAAACGTCGGATTTCAGTGAAAAATTACCTCGTTAGAGATGCCTATACTTAGCATTTTTGAGGCTATTTTAATCTAAAAATGTATTGAAAGGTTCTCCTGAATTTACGGATACAAAAATATTTTCAAGAAGTCAAGTGGGATGGGATGATTTTAAACATGGGGTGAAGATATAAGTTTAAGTTGAGAGTTAGCGAGCTGCCAAGCATCCATTTTCAAGTGCCAGAGCATCCCGTGGTCTTTTGCTTCTTTAGGATCACCCCACGCCATAAATTTTCACACCGGTGTTTCCTTCCCATAATTCCTTGGGGTTTCCCACCCGGATCAGCGTTTGCCTCGCCTTCAATGAAACATATTTCGAGATTACTCCCCAACTTCTTCTTATCCTGGCGCTCGAATGATTTAACGCTGTCCCAGTTCTGAAAGTTTTATGATGTCATGCCGAAGCTATTTTAATGGGAAAATAAACGGATCCAACTCGCTTTCTTATGCTTGCGCAATTTTTGAACCTTTTAAATGCCGAATGACATCAATGAATTTAAGTTAAGCGTGGAAGCAAATTGTACTTTCGATTTGTATATTACATATTTCTATAATATATTTTCTTCACAGATGTATTCTTGATAATAATCTTAACCTCAAAGCAATTTGTTTCTTTTCGTACTGTCACATATATTCAGGTAGTGCAGGGTTTTTGAAATTTATTATTGCAGAAGCTTTAACTTCAAAGTTTCTTAAGTTCCGAGGGGAATAGATATTTAATGACGATGGCTTTTTCCAGCGGCTTCAACGTGAAATAGGTGGTTTAGTCATTCATTTCGTCGTGTATTAGGAAGTGTATTAAGTATAGATTTTCATTTTGGGGTAATCGATTCCGAATCAACTGAAAAATTTTGTTAAAAAGGAAGTCATTTTATTTCCCATCAATAGTTTTAATTTCCAAATGAAGAAAGATATTGATTTACCAATAAGTTATAAATCTAATTTATCTTCGTAAAAATTCTCATTCATTAAAAGACTCAAGAGTAAAATTTAAACCGCACATTAGACATAAATTATTAGTATAGGTATTAGGCATTAATTTTGAGTCAATTCTCGTATTGAAATAAACACTGGCGATTTTTCACGATTATAAACTTCTATTCCGACCCAGGTTTCGCTGTTACTACGTCATCTTCACTAAAGTTAAACTTCGTTACAACTACAACTAAAGTTAAAAAAAATATAAATTGAATTCACTACACGCTATTTTACGCAACTTTGTAGCTTGAAATTCTAATTTAATGGTGCATCATTAATTTCATGGTGTATTAGTAAACGTATTAAGTATAGATTTTCATTTTGTGGCAATCGATTCCGAATCAACGGACAATTTTTTTTAATGGAAAGCAATTTTATTTCCCGGCAATAGTTTTAATTTCGAAATGAAGAGAGATATCGATTTGCCAATAAGGCATTAATTTAATTTATCTTCGTAAAAAATCCTCATTCATCAAAAGACTCAAGAGTAAAATTTAAAACGCACATGCGTAAAGTATTGGGCATAAATTTCGAGTCGAATCACGTATAAAACAAACACTTGCAATTTTCCACGATTATAAGCTTTTATTCCGAACTAGGTGTCGATGTTACTACGTCATTTTCACTAAAGTTAAACATTGCTAAAACTACAACTAAATTTAAAAATTGTATAAATTGAATGCACTGCACACTGTGTTGAACAATTTTGTACGTTGACGATGCTGTATTATTAACATCGAAACCTGGGTCGAAATAAAAGTTTATAATCGGGAAAAATTATAAATATTTATTTTAGTATGGGAAAACGTCACTCCATTACGATTGTTTCGTCTGATTTCATTCGAGTCGAATCGTTAGCGTATCTGGAATAATTATCTGTACTTATCTTTCAAACGTTAAACGTATGGTTTTATGGTCATTCTAGTGTTTCTATTCTAGTCGCAGTTAATCATGGTGGCGATCAGTTTCTTTGATTTAATGTATTTCACCCACACTCCTCGCTTGCAGTATCACGTACTTTTCGGTGACGTTTGCGATTTGCATGCCGGCGGCGCGCTGGCCGAGGGCGGGGGAGCTGGGCCGGGGGACGCGCTCCGACAGCCAATGAGCCTCGTGTCTCACGTGGCTCGTCCCTGTCCATTTGAATGTCCATGGCTATGCACGAAAGGAGACGTTGCTCACTTAGACAGCCCCTACAGTCTTCTTCGCTTTACCAAGGATTTGCTTGTACCAAATAATCATTTGTCTTCCGGCAAAAAGGATTTAAAAAATATAAAATCCGTGGCGTGCAATTTGTCCGTATTGGCAAAATTAGGTGTTTTTTCGCCACGATAAATTTTAATACGAACAGCGTTTCAGTGGAACCACATCGAAACCTGAAGATAATTATGTTACATTCAAAGCATCTTCGGATTAAAATTAATTTTTTTGTAAGTTTTATAAATTATTTCAATACAAGATTTTAAATACTCCTTAGAGGCTATTTTGTTACTTCTTTTCATAAAAATTCGCTAAGTATATAAAAGTTCTAGCGATACATTCAGTATGCATATTGATGAATATTGCAGAAAATTTTCTAGTCTTGTCTTGTGGTTATCTACTATAATTAGATATATTTAGGATATTACAAAGAAGTGCGAAGCTGAAGTGCAAATTCATAATGACTGAGGCCGATTTTTTTCTGCCTTTGAGGAGGCTTGATGATTCCCGATCACGATAAGCGTTATGCGTTAAATTTGAAAGTTCTGTGTTTGCATGGCTGAAGACGCGTTGTATCGTGCAAAACTTCAGTAAAGAGAGAATATTAATCGAATAAATTTTAAGTCTCAGGCGCAATTAACTTTTTATTCAGTGACCCATTAGTGGTCTTAGAAATAGGATCTTTTCACAATTTTTCGGTCTTCAACCTAACCATCTGGATCTTCATATCTAATAAGTGTGGATCTTATATAGCGTGGTAGTGTACATTGCACTCCTAAATTATCGTTTCCAGATAATTTAGCATATTAATTTCTTTGGAAATACAGGCACGGCTAGCATTTTAGAGTAATATTATAATAAGTTTTATCAAATACTGGCTATGTATCCGTAAATATCAAAATATCCAAATAAGTTTCAAAAATGAATCCCCAGCTCTCTGGTGTTACATACATCTTTTTCAACTTACTTAGTGATGATATAGGTTCGTTTATAATATATTTTAAATATGCATATAACAAGATTATATTCTTTGCTGATAACGCTGGGTGGGTAGTTGTGTAATTAAGATTTTTTCCAAAATATTGTGTAATCATATTGGAGAATGAAAAAGTGCTTCCAATTATCATAGTTCATTTCAAAGGGCGCTATGACAGAGAATTCGGTCTTCTCGTTAGGTCTCATAGAATTTTTCGCTCCTATAAACATGTTAGGGGAAGTTTTTGGTTAGCAATGATAATTATCATTGTTATTTCCTGGTCAATTCCATAGAATTCCCCTCCTGCGCAAGAGGCTAAGGAAGCTAACGAAAAATGCCGAATTTTCAGCCGCTGAGTAATAATTTGATACAGACTATAAATATGATCTGAAATAAACTATAAATATAAGTATACCTTCCTGTGAGCAATCAACATCGTGTCACATCTCAGTATTATGAAAGTATTCGAGAAATTTGATAATTGGTCGGAGGCTTTGTTCACATTAGGTAAAAAATGGCGAGAAAATATGAAAAATTAGTTGTCTTTTCTTCAATTTTAGATACCGAACTTCGTCGAATTTCCACGAATTAACATGTAATCAAGTACTTACGCTGTTTATGGCAATCACAACTACTCATATTCCGTTTTATTTTTCCATGGCTTTAGTATTTATATTCGAGTATATGTTAATTTCTACATTCATTTTCAATGAGGAATGGAGCACATATGTATCAAATGTTGATATTTTTATTCGTATGCCTTACTTGTGGAAATTAAGGAGTGCTCGTAATACTTCGCCATACAACAAGTTTTCGCTGAAAGAAGCTTGGGTACTTGAAAGAATGCTACTATGGGTCGACGATAGTAGTGCGAAAGATGTATGATTGCATCTTGTGTAAGTTGATATTGAGAAGTAACGGCCGAGGTCAACCCAGTCTATGACAGATCGTGGATATCAGATTAGAGAGAAAGTTTTTTTTCCCGAGGCCACTATATTCTACTTTCTGACAATTATAAATGCCCAATACGAGGGTTTATTGGTGTGGATATTGATATATTCCATTAGGAATCGAACCCGGCACCCTTCGATCCGTTGCCCAAACCTTTAGGGTACAATCCTCCCTATGTTACTTTATGTAGGAATTGATGGGGAAAGAATGTAAGGAAAATCTTTTAGGAATACTCTTATGCCAGTTTTTATTTGTTTCTGCGTATGTTCTCACGATTCCTCTCTTATAAATTTCTGTATCATGCATGGGTTTTTCTTATTTAGCATTGCCGAAGCAATTCGCAAGAGTGGTTGCCTTAACGGTGACTTAAATTCGACTTACAAATGAAAACTCTGTCACGCAAACTCTACTATGAACTGAGCATAATCTCATTTGAGAGGCAATCATTTGTATGAATGGCTGTAGATACGTGCAGAGGCAATGGCCGAGAGAGAGAGAGAGGGACCTTTCAGGAAAGAGATTCCCCGCAAACCGGTTTGCTTTCGCAGCATTCAGGTGCCGAGATCGTTTTATGTCTATTTTTTATCCTCTTCAATCATAACCCGTGTGGTGGGTAAGTGACTGAGAAGTGAAATCACTTGCGCCCTAAGGATGTGTATGTAGTCTTTTGAGGGAACGGTTATTTGGGTAATGGCGGATGAGCGAACATTCTGATGGGATGAGCGAACGGTCTGATAGGATGAGCGAACAGTCCGATACACGGCGGCTGGGAGGGCGTTCCTTTCAAGGATTTATCGGTGTAACTCCCCGCTGGGAATTTAAATGCAGGGAGAGGTGTGGGAAAGAACATGCAGCTATTATGGCCTAAGAACAAATGTATATTGGGAAGGTAAAGTCTTCAAACAATTATTATTTATTCGCTAAAAATGCATCTGCTCACAAAATGTATGTGATGGAGTGGATGTTTTCATTATGAAATTAATATTTGCAATTTTCCATGATTATAAAATTTATTACGATCTAGGTTTCGATGTTACTACATCATCTTTAAGGTCTAAACCTAGGTTGTGATACATTTTATGATCCTGGAAAATTGAAAATCCTGAAAAATATTTATTTCAATAATTCTTTGCAAGAATGAATGAATGAATGAATAAATATTTTTATTATGCTCTGGGTAAAACCTATGAGAGCAAAAAGTAGAAAATACAGGAAATGTTCAACTCTTAATAAATGACATTTTGACAAAAATTTGGCATTATAGAGATTATTGCTAGGCTAACAAGTAGTAGATATTTAAACAAAAAATCAAAAATATTCAATGTAAGTACGTCTTGTTAAAGTTATGTTTTCAAATAGCACCTATTTCTTTCTCGACAAACTAGTGACGTAATTTATGAGAGCAAAAACCTATGAGAGCAAAAATAGAAATTACAGGAAATGTTCTACTCTTAACAAATGACATTTTGACAAAAATATGACATTATGGAGATTTTTGCTAGGCTAACAAGTAGTAGACATATAGATAAAAAATTAAAAATATTCAATGTACGACTTGTTGAAGGTATTTTTTTACAAATAGGACTTATTTATTTCTCGACAAACTAGTGACGTAATTTGTTAGCGAGTTCACCTGCGTGTCAGGTTAAAATGGTCTGGGGAAATGAAATAAAAAACCTGCTAGGCGGGTGTTCAAATCCCGGCGGTGGTAGATATTTTTCAGAGGCCGCCCGATCCCTGCTTGTGTGCTGTGTGGAGGGCACTTCCAGTTCAGCACTCCGTCCGTCGAATGGGACGTTAAGCTGTGATCCCTTTGCCGCCTTTCGTTTGGAGCAGGCTAATGCTGACGCCGGGTTTCTCTCCACCCTTCCTTCCCTACCGTTCCCTCATGGCGCAAATGACTCCAGCTATCGGTCGCCTCCTCTTAATACCACACCTGCCAATAGAAAACTACGTAAAATTTTCAAATCCGTAACCGAAAATCGTAATCAGCATCCGGCGAATCTATCCTTCCCCTAGATGGCGTAGTAACATTGACACCTAGATCGTAATAAATTTTATAACCGTGGAAAATTGTAAGTATTTATTTCAGTATGGAAAAATTCCATTCCATCGCGCTTGATTCTTCGGATTCTATCCTTCCACCCATGTTCCGGTAGGGAATCCCAAGGGAATTCACCTCATCTTTTGTCATTATCTCGCATTATACGGTGCCACTCTGTGCGCACTACCTTGTCAGGTCACGTTCATGCATTGATTGTTTATGTATATTCCTCTGGAGTAAAGGAACAATATTTGCTTATTTAACTTGGTTTCTTTCTTTTTCGTCTCAGAAGCTGCATGAATGAGTGATGGATTAGGTTCATAGGGAAACTATTTTTCTTCAACATCAACCCCGAAAAGAGCATGTCTTGTAGCTAAAATTAAGTTCCATCTCTCCATAAAATGGTATATGAAATTAGGATTGCCCATTGCCAATCTTGAGCTGTGAGAAAAGGATCGTGTCAGTATGTGGTTATGCTTAAGACGAAATATTTATCCTCCTTCATGGCTCGATGAAATTCATCCTACCGATTGTCGAATACATGTACGTTACTTCATAACAACCTGCATCGGAGGTTAATTAATTGACATACTTAAGTTTTGCAGCAAAGTAAAAAGTGGAATCCTCTTCTATCCTTTTTCATCCCACCTCTCCCCACTCCGTTTTATCAGTAACTAATTTGTTATAAATTTCGATGTATTCATTCACGAAAACACCTGACCATGTAACTAAGTTATGAAAACGGTATCGTTCCTATTATTATTATTGGCCATACGAAGTGAGATTTTTTCTATTTTCCAAAGTGGAATGGTTTTACTTCTTACGCCTGAAGTATTTAGTTTTGGCAGAGATTTTTCAAAAAGAAAACTTTCATTGCGAGAAAAATCCACAGAGAAAAAATCATTGGACTTAATCAGGATTCGAACCTGGATCCCCCGATTTCAAGTCGAATGCTTTAGACAGTTAAGCTAAAATTTGAAGATTGTACTGGAAAAGGACATTTTTTTTCTCTGTGGATTTGTCGCACAATTTTTGCATTGCGGGTGACTCCGTAAAGATATCACAGTAGCTAGTCCCGGTATTCTTAAATTAAGAAATTTTCAGTTTTATGCGGGCCCCAAAAGAGGTATTATTGCACTTATTCCTCTAAGCCTTCCAATGTCAGTTTATTTGGAGGGAGTGATTTTGTCTCACGTAAGCTGCTCTAATTTCTGCTCTACGAGGTGAGTTTTAGCAGTTATATTTTTTAATGGCCATATCCCTCAGCAGAGCCCAAAATACAGCAACTTCAAAATATTCGTCACTCTTAAAATTTTTCTGGAGTGAATTTGTTTGCCCCACTTAGTCTTAGTCACTGTGAGTTTCACAGAGAGAAATATATATTTCTTAGACTAGAGCTTGTAAGATAAACATTCTTTTCGAAATTCTATTCAGCTGTGTGCCTTAATTGGTTAATGTTTCAAGCACTAATATATTATCCGTGTAGAGCACTTTTATTTCGATTCGATGCATAGTTCAGTTGCGGCTGCGGGAGAGGTCTGTCTGGAAAAGGATATTCCCATGTATTTACAAATTTAAGTTCTTGTGTGTATGGCTAAGTAACGTAAAACCAAGCATGAGCGCTGTTTATGTGGAGCTCAAACGCGACTTCCCCTGCGGATGCTTGAAAATTGGCTTTTATTAATTTGAGCATGATTTCCGATTTATTCTAAATTTTAAAACTGATTTGTGAATGAAAAGCTTTGCTGTTTCTACAATTTGGAACTTTATTTCCCTGACTAGTTTCGATACACTGTATCATATTCATAGGACTAGCATATGATACAGTGTATCGAAACTAGTCAGGAAAATATAGTTCCAAATTGTAGAAACAGCAAAGGTTTTCATTCACAAATCAGTAAGATGGATTTCTACAACGTGAAGGCCTCTACTATTCAGTGCATTAAATTTTTAAAACATTTCCGCCAAATATTTTCTGCATCAATACTTTGATCTGTCCCTGCCTTTTCATTGATACGGGAAAATCAGAAATTTTATCGGGAGGTGAAAGAAAATTGCCCCTAAAGCTTGCGTGATGAATACTATATTATGATTTTGTCTCATTTCATTATTACTCAGTTAAGATTTTGGGCGTGAGAATTTTGCTCAGGAGCTAGTCTAGGGTTTCCATATGGGTCAAATCATACAAAGGCCCAGGAGGAATGGGGTTGGGTGTCGGCTTCCCACGCCGTGGAACCAGGTTCAAATCCCGGCGGTGACAGAGATATTTCTGAGTCTGCCCGATCCCTGCTTAAGTGCACTTCAAGTACAGCACTCCGTCCGTCGGATGGGACGTTAAGCCGTGGTCCCCTTGGCGCCTTTCGTTCAGAGCAGGCTAATGCCGACGCCAGGTTTCTCTCCACCCTTCCTCACCCATCCTTCCCTCATGGCGCAAATGACCTTAGCTGTCGGTCGCCTCCTCCAAATACTACCACCACCACCCCACAACGTTTCGGCTCTCGAACCGGGCATAATCCTCAGCAAAATATCTCGTTCATAGTTTTCATGTTCTCAATGTTCACCGCCCTCATTTCCCTGAAGGCGATGCCCGAGTTGGAAACTGAAACGTTGGAGGCTCTGGAGTTTTTTCCCCCGATGAACACCCGAGAGACGTTATACCATATATTATTCACTGGAAAAGTAAGTCGCACGGGTTAAGCTTCTCTAACCGTGAGATGGGTAGAGGAACAAGAGTCATATCACATTATTCTAACAACTATAACAGTGGCGTAACTAGGAATATACGTTGGGGGGATGAGAGGGGTTAGTGGTGGCTAGTTCCCCAGGAAACAGGGACGTCAGGAAAATTTTGAAAAATAACATGCCTGAATATGCATTTAACATCATTTTGGCGTATAAAATTCAACTTTAAGCAGATGCAGTTATTATACATCAAATCCAGACAATTTTTAAAAATATTTTTTGATTTCTCTGAGGCTTTGGGGGGGGTATACATCCCCTCATTCCCTCCCCCATAGTTACGCCACTGAGGTATAAAAATAAGATAAATACATCCACGCATAGGAAAAGTTGATGTAAGGAAGTAGATGAAAGAATTCATCTTCTTCTTGATGCCGTAAACTATTCAGTGCAATGGCTGCTCAGGCATCGCTCTCTTGCACGTTGAAATAGGTCCCCAATATCTCTAATTGCAATCCAAACTTTGATGTTTTGTGACCATGAACATTTCCTTTTCCCTCTTGGACACTTTCCCTCAACTATCCCTTCCAAGATCAGACTGAGGATTGTACTTTTACCCTCTCACATTGTGGCCAAGATATGAGATTTTCCTCTTCTCTACAAACTTCTTTGGAAAGCGATGAGGGCAAGCTCATCGCAGAACCTCAGTGTTTGAAACTCTCTTGATATATGAAATTTCGAAAAGCCGTCTTAAGGACCACATTTCAGTTGCTTCCATTCTTTTCATAGATATGTTCTCAATCGTCCAAGTTTCCGCTCCATATAATAAGACGGGTATTACTGCGCCACTTTTATTTTAGAGTCAGTTTATGTATGAAAGAATGAAATGTAATAATTTTATAAATACGTTCTCTTAGATTATTGTGACATTTTCAATATATTCAGAGCCAATAGAGGTGTAATGTGTTGTTTCCGGATCTCCTAGGAATCACGCTATGCTTTGCTAGCGTCTCAAATTTTCATCGGGATTGTGTTCATGGAGAACATAATCGAAAATAATTAATAGTAGTGGGCGTAACTTTATGGATACCCTTTATCGTTTGCACTTTGGCAATTTGGCAATTTGAAGGTTCCAGGTTATATTGGGGAACTATATTTACCTCGATCACAACAGAAATTAATCGGCAACCATTGATACAAGGCCACAGTGAGAAAACTTATCCAAATCACCGTCAAAAGACCACGTACGTATTTGTATTATAATTGTATACAATAAGTAGTGCTAAAATATATTGACCTCGGAGCGACATTGCGCCAACATGCAGGGTGTCTCAGGAAGATACAATACTTGCATTGGTGGTAAGGGAGACAATTTTAAGCATTTGTTGTCCATAAACATTGGGTCGCAACCAGGGATGGCAATCGAAACCAAACGAAATTCAAAACCAGTAAAGTTCCTCTAGTTTCGTTCCCGGGAGCGAAATGTAGAAACGAAATGGATTTAAACCCAGGGAGCTAAACTCAGGGTCAAAACGAAATCGGAGTCAAAACTACTTCGGGTCGAAACTAAACTAAACGTCTAGGACGAAACGAAACACATATAATGTTTCACACCGTAAGGACCACGTACTTCACCCTCGAATGGTTTAGTTTCGACCCGTACACCGAATACTCCGAGTACGAAGTATGGTTGAATGGAGTAGAAGTTCGCCCTACCGCCGTTAGATGCATAGGGCCTCTTCCACTCATAATGCGCGACGCAGTATTCAGTTTCCATATGACGAAGCTAAATGCTTTTACCTCTCTACATTCTGTCATGGAATTGGTCGAAACTAATCCTTCTTTTAACCCTCCACTCAACTTCTGGGATCGAAACTATGAGCAGCAGAGTTTCGATTAATTTAGTTTCGTTCCCGGGAGTGAAGTTTCGTCCCGGGTTGAAACTAAACTCCTAGGTGATTTTAATTTTGTGCGGGAATGGAAATAAACCAAGGCATCGTATTTTTGTTTTCCTCCGGGTCGAAATAAAACATTTTCTTTTCTTTTCACGTGCCATCCCTGGTCACAACTCCTTAGTTACCGAGTCATGGCAACGCGAAAATATTTTTTGGTTGCACTTGCACTTACCACGAAAACGTTTTTTCTTCGGTATCCAGCCATTTTGACATTTTATTTAATGCTCTGGATTTTTAAGGACGTAAAAATATTTAATGTTGGACGAATATTTGCGATTATAATTGTCCGAAAAAATTAATCTTTGAGCTGTTTGAGACGGGAGAGGAAACAACTACCCATCTAGTATGCGAGTGTCCCGCAATCATGAGGACTCGATATAGAAACCTGGGCTCGCCTTTTATAGAGCCCAAGGAGGTAAGAGATCTTCCCATTGGGGACCTCTTGTCCTTCGCTAAGGACATAGGCCTCTATGGGTGATCAGTAATCGGTGGTTAGCACAATGGACCTACAGGTTTAAGTGCCCTGGGAGCTGATCCCCCATCGCATCATCAATCAATCAATCAATCTTTTAGCTTAAGTAAACGAGAGCATCGAGCAAGTATCAACAATACGATTGCGCAATCTCACCCATTTTGAGATTGTTTCAGACAATGTAATAATTCCATAACCATGAAATTAATTAAATATGTAAATGTAGCTGTAAAATGCAAATTTATGGTTTAGATCAGTCATGCGGGTACGATTGTGCATTGGTCAAATTTTTTCTACAGTGTTAAAACTTGGAAAGTGCTTTGGTGTATTTGACGCACAGCCTCGGGCGGAATTGTTACAATACCTAGGTCAAGTGAGAGTTAAAATCTCATTTTATACCCGTATGACTGAATTTAACTATTGAAAGGGGTGTTTGTGAAGATTTTTCCAATTTGTTGTCGACTTGGTAGAAGGCAGTCGTTAATTCCATGCCTATCCACGATTGGCATTCGTTAAAAAGATTTCTTTCAAGCATTCGAAGATAATTAATGCTCGAATTCATGATACCGGCTGACTGAACTGAGGCGATGGCGGGTAATAAGCTTCGAATGGATCACCAATACATGGAAGTGTTTATTTCAAAGGTATCGACGTGTTGGTAAAGGTATTGAGGTGGCATGGAATGAGGTTCTCACGTTTCCACGATGAAATAAACCTTAGCGTAGTCGCCGATCGTCTGTCTAACCATTTCTCTCCGGTCAGCATAATTACGGAACTAGATTACGGGCGCCAGTGAATCCCGTCTGCATTAGGGTTCGGTGTCCGCGGAGTCGCCTCTATTAGCATGCCGTTTTCGACGACATCGTAACTGCTCTTTATTTCTTACCAATCAACATGGCAATAGATTTTACATCACGAATGAGCATTGAAATGGCTTTATTTCATAAATATAAGAGCGTAAAATATTATAGCGATACAAAAGGGAACACATCATATGCTCGGACATATTTACACCTTCCTAAAAAAAAGGGGTAGAATGTAGCAGGAAATAAACTATGGACTTTCAGATTGTGGATATTTCAATAACCAGTACGAAAATTAGACCGCTCATTTGTATCAGATCAATTGTTGACGAGTTCACTATGTGGAAATTCATTGTAATATGATACAATTAGTTGTAGTAATTTCCCCCACTATTTTATTCGCTCAACTGATTCAAGACAGGTCTTCATAATGACATGTAAACGTTGAAACCGGTGTGGTAAATTACTACAGTTGTTTGTATCTCACTATCATTTGCCATTCCATATTATACGCATTGCCTAGTACCATTGAAAAATGTATATATATCTTGAGTACGCCCTAGGCTCTGAGAAATATATGTATGCTCTGTATATGCTGCTGTATTTTTGTCCCATTACCTGGCTGAGTCCATATCTAGTGTGTTGACGAGATGTAAGAACCGACATTCTTCATTATTTATCAATAATGTTGGAAAAAATCGTTGGCCACGAAATACGATGATTGAAATTATTTGAACCTTTCTCAGCATCTTCCCAGAAGGTCTTAAGTACCATCCGTTGTAACGATTAGAAATTTTCCAAAGATTTTG
This sequence comes from Ischnura elegans, assembly GCF_921293095.1. Classification (NCBI taxonomy): domain Eukaryota; kingdom Metazoa; phylum Arthropoda; class Insecta; order Odonata; family Coenagrionidae; genus Ischnura; species Ischnura elegans. The sequence goes on along the minus strand of NC_060259.1, from coordinate 66,285,355 downwards.
AATAAGTTTTCTATCGCAATCACTTGGGTGTCTATCCCATATTTTTCGACATAACTTAACATTTTGAGCGCTCTGCCTCAAATTCCTCTTAATATTTCCAAACGCTTTTGTTGAATTTCATTGGAATTTAATAATCCCTATTCGTGTAGAATTGAATAGGAAGTCACACGAAAAATAGACCCTGGAAGTACTTGAATGTGGTAGTTCATCAATGGTTGGACACCTATTTAATAATGCACCCCATAATTTTTCTACCGAAAAAGAACGTTTTTCGTGAGTATGCCACGAATTTCGTTTAAAATAGAATCCGCGAAGGACATATTATTGATTCCTGATGAAGAGAATGAGGGAGATATTTCGAAGTTTACTGTTATATTCAAATTCATTTTATACCTTGATGATTGCAATCAGGCTTTTCCAAGTAGGGATGAAATAAGCTTTTATCGAATTTGCAAGAAATGAGTGATTGCAACGTAACACACGAATAATTTCATTGATATAAATATTTTAGCTTTGTCCGCCAGCTGAGTTGTAAATAATCTTATTATTTTTCCTGGGAATGCGATTACAGAGGCTTGTAGAAAAAATGTTGCTACAAGGCACTATTTAGTATGTCTCTTTAGTACGTTATCATGGAACTTGCGAAGTGCTAATTTCCAGATCGCCGCTAAAGAACGTAGACTACCTTATATTGAGTAAACAATCCATAGATGATATTCATAATTGAATGAATTTATAGCTCAATAACGACTCTGGAAAATTATTACCTGAATTAATAGTAAAGGTGTGTTTTTGGAAGAAAAATGTGAGAAAGCAAAAATTAAACATCCCTCGAGGGATACCCAAAAAATATATAGGTTTTGTTACAGTAGTAAGTGTAGGAATTGATATAACTGAAATAATAGTTCATACTAACTAGTGCGCATAATGTTTCTTTTGTCTGAGCCAGAATGACTGGCTTGTATCATGGGAACTAGGTTCATAGCTGATTTTTTATTCTAGAGATTGTAATTTTCATTTTGGTGACGGTTTACATAGTAGACGTAAAATTTGAGTGCATGAGCTAAAGGTGGGAATAGGTGTCATTACTTTGTCACCATGTCTACCATGCCTGTAAGGAAGTCTCTTTCTCAGTTGTTTTGGAGAAAATTGTAATACCCAGCGAAGTTTACCAATTTAGTTGATTTAACAAATATGGTTTATTTTTAATTGATTACAACCTATCGCTACTTTACCTTTATGCATTTATAATTAATATTGACTTTAAAATCTCAAAATGCAAGTTATAACCCCATTTATAATAAATTATACGACTTAATAATTTACACCCTGGGTTAATATGTTCGTGGTAGGCAACCTGCATGTAGTCGCTTTTTTCTTCATTCCTGCTGTTTACCGCTATGGATGATCTTCTTCATTTTGATTTCGTTGAATTCACGGCAACCTTTATCAAGATTAGTAAAAATAATTGGGTAAAATGGGATACTCCTTCGCTGACTTGCCTCCATGTACGTAATTTCATGTTTTCTTAAAACGGCAATGCCTAATGCTACACACGTTTAAATGTCCACATAAATTCATGATTATGTCATAATGATAATTACGATAAATACGTAAAATACGTAGTTTTTCGATTAGGAGATAATGCATTCATTGAAATCCGGTTGACGTAAGAATCGATTTTAATAAAAAAATTAACTAAGTGATTTTTCAAAGATCATCATATTTATCAACCCTATTAATAATGCCTCTTAAGCATTACTTGCGGGAAATACTAACATTCATTTAGTGTTGTTGTTAATGTATGGACGCACTAATCATAATTATTTTACGAATGTAGCCTTTGCCAGCGGAATGCTAGCTATTTCTCATGGGTGATAAATAGGACATACATTTTCTGAAAGCGTAATGAATATATCATTAGCTCTTTTGTGGTTCTTTCACGTGGAAAAAAGAATCACTACACTGCTGGGCTACAGACAATATATTATAATTGAAATGCAATAAAACCCCTTTGTATAACCCATGAGTCGTGGAAATATTTCGTATTTGTAGAAGAATGAGATTCAAAAAGAAGGATAAGTTCTAGAGTTTCGAATGTTATGAAGCGGAAAACAAAAAAACATCGAATATCAGGTGTCAATAGACTGTCAGGTTTCGTTCGTAAGGTTTCTTCTCAACAGGTTGACTTCTTAGGCTTGTCTATGTTTTTATATCAAGTGTCAGAAGCATCTTAGTTTGGAACTTATTGTTCGCGAAGATGTATTGGCTTTTGAGATAATATATATTTATCACTCTTGACCGTTTGTATTTTGTTGTTTCTGTGACCATTTTCTCGTTTAAAATCAGCGATTTCATTTGGAAATTTAAAAAAAATACGGGGTCGACCTTTTTCAGCATTTTCCAGTGATTTAAAAGCAAGCAGTTGGTCTTTCCACATAATAAACTGTTATGTAGATAAATTGTTCGTAATCATTGTAGTTAGTCTTCTTTAAGCCTGGCCTTAAGAATCGCAAAGATTGGGACATTCTACGAAGTCGTGCCTGGTGCGACACCATGTGGCCGTAACTCGAATGTAAAGATTTTTCATTTAATAAAATGTTGTGGTAAAAATTTTCGAATTTGAATTACAGGCAAGTGCTGTAAATTTCGAACTCTGCATCATCGGAAAATCCTATAACAGCATCTCATAACATACGTTTCAGAGTATCGCGAAAAGAGACTGATTAAGCGGTAGTCATGCGTGAGGCCTGACATGTATTCCAGAATAACTCGTGAAAATCGTTTAATTGTCCACTCGTGTGGACAATTCTGCCCCGGTGTGGAAAGATTTCATCCGTGAATGGAGTTACATATGAAGGAAAGCTGCCTGATCCGTCAAAAAATGCTACGAGCGATGAAAGAGCTTACATATCTTTTACTCGAATTCGGTTGAGAGCCTGGAGGCTATTCGATAGGCTCAGAATGCTCTACCAGTCAAAAAAATTTTAGATATCTTTCCAAGAAACACGGAGAACATCTTTTCAAGGCCTTTTTGCACGATTAATAAACACATACTAGTTGATGTCTAATTCCATTAACGATTTTTCCGGACCGGAACGGAACATGTACAAATGCATGAATCAAATTAGAATAGGTTCTATTTGCAGTTCATGCATTCGCACTAGTTAGGAGGTTACACGGTGAATTATGGCGTTCATTCTCACGTTCACACATTTAGGCATTAACTTGTACGAGATAATGTACCATGTAAACAGTCATATGCAGTGGCGCAGTGAGGGGGGTTTTGGGGCATAACTCCCATAACTCAGAGAAATTTTAAAATTTTATCCATTTTACATAATTGGATATTACTTACCATTTTGAAACATTTATTATAAAAATTTTCTGATGAGGGTACCCGCACCTCCCATGTTCCATAACCCTAGAATTAGTTGCTCCTAAAACCCCGCTACCCTTAATTCCTAGCTGCGCGCCCATAGAACCTTGCAATGTTTCTCGTTCCAACGGAAACCATCAAATAAGAGAGATATTTTCCATACGAATATGTATAGGAATCCGTTGTTCCCTCCTTAATATGTAAAGGAATTTCATACGTTTTAGGTGGAACTAAGTAGTTAATTCACTCCAATGCCCACATTTTTTCTCGTAAACGTCTGGTGTCCTAACACCCTTGCCACACGGCTATCGAGGCTGCATGCGGAGCAGTGTATACATGTAAATACAGCGGGTGCGACGGAGCACCCATAGCGAGCTTCACGGGGCTTCGGTGATTCGGCGGCTGGTGCCGTCACGAGACGAAAAAGGTGTCGGGGATAATTTGGCCGGTCGCGGGTCGTGTTTCCTGGCTCCCCTCCCGGCACTTTTGCTGTGGCCAAAGCGAATCACGTCCAGGCGTTGGCTCTTCGTTTTTCGCGTGTCTCGCCCGGAGGCGTTGGATCAGGTGTTGTGCCGTACACTTGAAAGGGTTGGCAATCTCTAACCTAAGCTCTTGTCACGAAAGAGGATTTTCCTTTCGCGACACGTACCCCATCGCCAATTCAATCTCATTACAAAATGATGATACAATGCAAGAAGCCCGCAAAGGAAATGCGAGGTGAGACTTGCCAGTAAAAGGTGGAGTACTTAAGTAAAGGAGGGAGATACAGTGATAATTTTGATAGTCGACTGTTGCCAAAAATAACTGGTGACATATTTTACGTTGAAAAAATTGGGAGTTATTTTAGATAATGTCCTTTCAGGTTTTGGCAGCTAAGTAAAACAACATTTCTCATGCACGTTTGGAGAAAATATATTCTTTGCAAATGGTGTATGAATCTTCGTGACGGAAGCCTCTCAAAACCATTTTAGAAAATTCAATTTCGTTCAAGCCATCGAAAAATTGCGGCTATAAATTTCGTTAAATTAAATCGACTTTCATAGAAATGTTTTACCCTTTTCATCTGTGCCATGCTAATTTTGATTTTATAGTGTTTGAAAACTATCCATCGGGTCTTCTGTTTCGGAATTATTTATCGTCCAAACGGTATGAGTAGCGAAAACGTCAACATACGTTGCTTAAGTAGGCTAATTACGTTTTTCAAATGTTTTGTGTGTACCATATTTTTTAGTCGCTATTCTTCTGTAATCAATTCGTTTTGAGTAGTTGGGTCTATTGACTATGTATGTGTTACCAAATGTTTGATAACCCTCTTCCGTCATATTTTACTGTTTTACACTATTCTATATCATTACTCTGGGCAAATGCTTTTCAGATGTTGCCTTGCATTTACTGCGCGCTGACTTCAAATGCGTTGCCGATTTTGTTGAGTAAGGTTCCTAGGCTTCCTTGATTTAAGAATATTTTTGTTTGGGAAGTCTCAGAAGGGTTCGCCCGGGATTTGAAACCGAGGCCTCCGGTCGGAGCACGTGTGATTCGCATCCACATATAATCTAATTTCATTACTTGTGACTAAATAATGCAGTAAACCCTTCACCGTGGAATACAGGATCTTATCAGGGACTTGAATGTGTTCAAAATGCTTTTATTATACCATGCTAACGTGGTATTCGTAGTGTTTCCTGACCAGCTCTCATCACAAAATGATGTTACAATGCAAGAAGCCCCAAAGGAAATGTGAGGTGAGACTTGCCAGTAAATAGTGGAGTACTTAAAAGATTGGGAGAGACAGTGATAGTTATAATGGTTGATTGTCGTCCAAAATAACTGGGGATAGTTTCCGCGGAAAGGAATTTAGTGACTATTATTATTAGTGGCGAATTTTCACTTGCCTTCGTGAAAACCTGGTCTTGTTAGTTTGAGGAAAAATATTATTCACATTTGCGACAACCACATCTCCTCCGTTATGCTCGGATTGTTATCGAAACGTGAGCTCTGAAGAGAGTTCTACTCTTATACAAATAAGAATATCGCAAAAGTCCAACTCGGATTTTCTCGGGAGGGTTTTCATTTCCCTAGTTTCTGTTGCTGCCATGAGGGAGGGGAAGATTTAAATAATATATTTTCAGTGTCAATAGTTTCTTCTGCCTTATCTTCATTCATCGTTCTGATTATTGTTGTAGTAGGTCATAATTTTTATGGTCTAATTAACGATAACGATGCCTGAATCAAGCTCCAAGTCGTGGATAATGCATAAAAATTTACATATACACCGAGGACAAAATTTGCTGTGACAAAAATGATTTGGCTTTGCCGGAATTCGAATAGGGCTTAATGATGGATGGAATTGGATGAGGGCTTATGTAGCTGGTAGCATACCAGACCGGCAGTAGCGAGATCCAGGTTTGAATCCCGGCTAAGCCAAATGATTTTTTGTCCTTGAATTTCATATTTGGTGTATGTAAATTTGCACCCGGGCGTATGTCTGCATACAAAATTTCTTATTTCCTGCAGTGTTTTTCGAATTTATATTTTATATACGTAAAAGCTCTAGTGCATTCAGTTAGTATTTCCTTTATAAACTGTTTCATCGCTTAAAGCTGAATATATAATAGTGGAAAGGGATTTTGTAATTATTTGTGGCGCACAGGTATTTTCACTCACCCTCTTGAAAACCCAATGTTTGGAGAAATTTCTTTTCAAGTTTGCGACACCAGTATGAGATTTCTTCATAAGGTAAAATTTCCATGTCCGTGAAGATCTTCCTAGTAACTGATAAGGTTCTTTGTAGTAGCACAAATAACCTGCCCAATTATTTAGTACTGATAGGGTGGTTTCCTATTATTTTTTACTGCCTAAATCGAAAGATTATTACTCCTGGAGTACGTATTTCACGCTTTTAGATTTTTAAATGACGTTATCTATTTTTCGCGATTAAATTAAAGGTGAAAAATTTCAAGCGCGCGAAAACGCGACGGCTAAGTAAGAATGCTGGGAAAAGCCCGTGTGACGTCATTCTGGTTTCGGCTTCCGCCGTGTGAGGCCACCTTGGTGCGAGGCTATGAGCACCGCTACGATGCAGGCTGCTAACAGGAAGCAGAGTACCCTGCTAGCAGGTAGCGCTTGGCTTAAATAAGGATCATTAATACCTTATCAAACGAAGGAAACTTTCCGACCATAGCCAATTTTAATAGGTTATTATTAAGAGATGTTTCCCTGAAGTCTGTGCCTCGTGCATGCATTGGTAATCTCAGACGATGTAAAACTCCCGACTACTTGTTTAGCGTCTAGGTCCCTGTGACGTCACGTGGCGTGGCATCGCATGGGCGCCAATCTGGCCTTTTTCAAATGAGGTTAAAATTGACCATTAACATTCGTCTAAACAGGAACTTCGAAAACCAAATTACCTGTATATTATGAATACACTAATGTTGGGTAACGATTTGCAATAAATGCCTTTCCTTTTCTTTGATGAATGAAACTACCCTATTGCGGATTTCTATTGTTGATTACTCAGTAAGCAGTATTTTGGCATTCTTACATCTTTGTCATCACAGTAAAGACGGCAGTCTGAGGCGGCCACTGCTTGTTCCAAGAATAAAAATACCGTATGTAAGGATGGCTGCTCAAAATGGTATTTCCGGGTATATGACAAAATACTAATGAGCATTTTAAAATAAGGGTTTATTCGTATTTTTTAAAAAAACTGATGGCAGTTTTTTTTCACTCTTAGTTTAAAATAAAACTAACTTTAAAAAATTGATTTCCATGGTTTTAATTGGTTAAATTTCCTTTTAATTTAAATATTTTCTATTTATCTTTTAAACTTTTCGTAGTATTCCTTCATATTTTCATTTTAATCCTGATAAATTGTAGGGAGAAAGATTTCAATTTCATGAGTAAAGCGAGTCTCTCCTTCACACCACGATTTTTATTTCTTTTTCAGTCTTGCAAAACAGTGTCCCTGTTCTTAATAATTACGTTTATCTGGGTTCTCTAGGCCTCAACATTTTCTGATTTTCATCAATTTTCTTGGCGGACACGCCTTTGTCACTATCTGATGTAACAATTCTTCTCTCCCTCAAAGTCAACGCAACTTTTTATAATAAAGGGAAATGAGCTCTACGGCTTCTATAGAAACTTAAAGAAAGGGTCGCCAATGGTCCCTTTAGGGTCCCTATTGCCTTGCGAAGGTTGGTGCATATACGGCTGTGATAGTCACTGTGGGGGAAGTAATATCCCCGCAAAGTACCACAGGAAGGTTTTCTGTTTTTTTATATGTCGAGTGGTGCCATATATTACGGCCATTGAAGACCATTTCTTTATCTATTAACAACTTTGTCCTCTCTACTCATGTCACAATGCCACCGCCAAATCTTCAGTAACCTCAAATGCTCAAAACACCGCACCAGTCCTTAAAACATGTACTGTTTGCGAATACGGTCGATTTGTTCCTCCGAAACATGTGCTTGTTCTCTAGAAAATAACGCAGGTATCAGTTTTTAGCCCCGACGACGAATTTCAGCATCTCCCGTTTTTCTAGCAAGAAGGGATCGCGATATTGATGTTCGGAATCTGAATGCCGATGTTATTTTCTGAAACCGCACAGGTAATGTAGAAAAAGTATTTCAGCTTTCTGGAAGAAGAGGCTTTTTTCCTCATAGACCCGTGCTTGAATGTTGTGTGGAGGACATTTCAAGTGCAACACTCCGTCCGTCGGATGGGACGTTAAGCCGTGGTCCCTTTAGCTCCTTTCATTAAAAGCAGGCCAATTCTTAATTTCGTCTTTATTTATCTCTTTCGTGGGAGAGGTCGCGGTTCCCAGTCATGATGATCCACTTTCAGTCGTTAAACACTTTTCTTCTTGGCTATCCTCAAGACAGGTGAGGGGAGACATTGGAGAAGATGGTCAGGAGGAAAAGTCTATAGTTATATAATAATAAAGTAATAGTCTAGGTCCGTGGGGCTTGAATCAAGAGTTAGCTAATGTCATGTCGTAATGGTAACCATCATGTTTCTTATGCTTAGATCAGCATTGCCTTAAGAACCTTCGTATAAATTTTTATTTACATGTGCGATTCAAAGGAAGTATCTGTTTTTTATCGTCAGGCTATGCGGCATAAAAAATAGCATATTTTTAATATTGTTTAAATTGCCATTTCCTTCATTTCCAGGTTAAAACTTCTACAGTTTAAAACATTGCGAAAAGGATGCTGATAACACCGAATTTTCCTCGAAGTTAATGACTTACCTTCATCCTAAATTGTTGTAAAAGACATCGTATTTGAGTTCAACTCCTCTTAGCCAATAAGTTACCCCACGTTTTTCGATGGAATATACTCAAATCAAAATTATCACCTCCGGATCAGATTAGTGGAAGTTAATGATACTCATAAGAGGGAACTTACTCAGTTTCAATCCACATTAAATACTATAAAACGACTCGGGCTCAAACAGCGTAACCGTGCCCTTATTTAAAATGCATAAATATCGATATTTGCCACCAATTGTGACCTAATACCATATAATGAATTGTTGAAGTGAGTTTCCCTTATGGACTCCGTAATGTGGACATATTTCACAATTTTGCTACATAGTTATTCACCGGTTAAAGTGTGAATATGTTTAAAAGATATGAGTCGTTATGGGAGAAGTAATGTTCAGGTTAATTCATTTCTTTAATTCACAAAAATTGAATGATCAAATGTCGTGACCCCGGAAATGCTAACGGAGCTAAGAACAATGAATCTGGTAGTCGTTACCCCGGAGAACATGAGATGGAAAAGCAGCAGTAATTTCTCTCCTCTGAGTTTCTGAGTATAATTTAATTTTTATTTCAATATTATATTTCCGGACGTTTGCAAGGTATGATGTAATAATTGGGGGAGGCGACCGACACCTAAGGTCATTTGCGCAGTAAGGGAAAGGTATGGGAGTATGAGTGGAGAGAAACCCGGCGTCGACATTAGCCTGCTCTTCACGAAAGGCACCAAGGGGACCACGGCTGAACGTCCCATCCGACAAACGGATTGCTGCGCTTGATATGTCATCCACTCAAAATCCAAATCGGTGGAGTTGAACCCGTTCTGCCCCAAGAACACGTTTACGGTTGCCTAGGAACTGATGCCGACTGACCGACCGAAAATTACATTTATTCAGACGTTTAGTTATACGAAACTAGCGATAACTTCGAACACATGCCAAAAATTTCTGCAATTTAAACGCTTGAATGTGACATAACATTGATACAAAATCTTCTGAAGCTAGAAAACCACGGCTAAAATTCACACAACTCTAGCTCACATGTTAACGCTCAGTTAACTAAACTGACCTGGCTGCAGAGGATGAGCAATTACAGGTTTCTCTATTTCGAAAAGGGTGGTTTCCTATTATTTTTTATTGCTAAATCGAAAGATTATTACTCCTTGAGTACGTATTTCACGCTTTTAGATTTTTAAATGACGATATATATTTTTCGCGATTAAATGAAAAGTGAAAAATTTCAAGCGCGCGAAAACGCGACGGCTAAGTATGAATGCTGAGAAAACCCCGTGTGACGTCGTTATGGTTCCCGCTGCCGCCAAGTGAGGTGAGCTTGGGGCGAGGCTTTGAGCGCTGATACGACGCAGAATGCTAGGCGAGAGGGGAGTACCCTGCTAGGCTTGGCTTAAATAAGGATTATTAATATCTTATCAAACGAAGGAAATTTTCCGACCATAGGCAGTTTTAATAGGTGATTATTAAGAGACGTTTCCCTGAGCTCTGCGCCTCATGCATGAATTGGTAAGCTCAGACGATGTAAAACTCCTATCTACTCGTATAGAAACTAGGTCCCTATGTCGTCACGCGGAGTGGCATCGCATGGGCGCCAATCTGGCCTTTTTCAAATGCGGTTAAAATTGACCATTGTCATTCGTCTAAACTTGGATTTCTAAATTCAAATAATTTTCATATTATGAATACACTAATGGTGGGTAACGAATCGCAATCAATACCATTCGTTTTCTTTGATGAAGGAAACTACCCTATACTCTATGATAGTTGGCAGCACCTCCTAGTCGCAAGAAAAACCCGAACCTCATTCCGCCCCGCTCTACCCCGTGTTCCACTTTTAGTGAAAAAACTTTGGCGGTTCATTTTCCAAATCCTTATGGAAATGATTGTACTCACCCATCGTCCTCCTCTGGTGATAAATTGGGTTCGCGCAACAAGACCTTTTCTCACCATCTGCCATCTGACGTTTTATGAGGTAAGTACTGCCAAACAGGTATAATTCCTCGAAATCCATATTTACTGGCCTTCTTACCTTACCTTACCTTGGTCAAATTGCATTGCATACTGATAACATTTTTTTTCAAACATGAATGACGAGGGAAGAGTGTGGAAGGAAGTGTGGAGAAAAACCCAGCGTCAGCGTTAGCGTACTCTTAACGAAAGTCGTCAAGGGGACCGCAGCGTCCCATCCGATGAACGGAGTGTTGCGCTTGAAATGTCCTCCACACAACACTCGAGTAGGAATCGGGCAGTCTCTCAAATTTTGCTGCCACGGACGGGATTTGAACCCGAGCCCACAGAGTGAGAAGCCAACACGCTAGCTATCACACTAACCCGATCCCCGGGAGTGAAAGGGGATGTGAAGGATGTAAGAATAGATGTGGGAGCGAACGAGAAGTGTGATTAGTGAAAGCTGTGGAAAAAGTCAATGAAAATGAAAGCTTATCGTTAAGCCTTGTTTTTATCGCTTGTGGTGCTTAATTCTTTCCGATCATGGCTTCGCTACAAAGTAACATTATCAAGGTCAAAGTACTCTGTGACGAAACAATGGTCTGAAAGATTTTTAAAAAACATGTAAAATCGGCAAAGTTTTAATTCCTTCAGCTCCTGCGATAAAGGATTTCTACGAAGCCACGCTCGCTACTTTACTTGCATACTCTTTATCGTCTCAGTCTCAACTTTGCGGAAATTAATTTTTATCGTAAATGAATAGAAAAACTTTGTTATAATCCACCAATCTATTCTCAGGTACAACTAGTTTCGACGCAATGGCGTCGTCGTCAGGCGCGAAACTAGTTGTACCTGAGAATAAATTTATGTAAAATGTAGGGGAGACTGGGGAGGACTGGGACACATTTTGGAACACAATTTTTTTATACTAGCAGTTTAAATATTTTTTTTGCAACCCATAGTTGCCTTGACCCTTGTAAATTCCATAGAAAATTCCTCCAGAAATTTGAATGTGTGAGTGCCATGGAATTTTGCATTTTCTGAACGTACGACATTTGTCCCAGTCCTCCCTCATTCCGGGAGGAATGGGACGGTCAAGTGTGAGGAATGGGGCACTAATGTATATGTGCAAAAAGTTAAGAAAAAATAAATGATTAATTCATACGTAAATAACAGATATTGTAGTTATTTCTGATCATATTTATACGATTTACGGTATCAGTAGTAAATATAAACAAGGATTTCACTCTTTCAGTGTCTTTGGAACAAATTGGAGAATCCAGTTTCAGAATAATATCTTTTTTCTCTATGAAACTAATGTCTTCTTGTTGAGGGAGGAAAATTTTTAAATTGGCTCCCCTTTTTCGCTTGACTTTTACTTCATATCCATCATCATACTCATTACTAAAACCTTACCCTGTGTAGTGCAAATAAAAGAAAACTATTCCTCATATCAGATTACTTTGAAAAATTACACTTTCCTTGTCCTTGGAAGCAAATGCTTTCACTGCATGGCTTGATAGTGCATATTTTGATGATTTCTTTACTCTTGCTACCTCTCTCATACTTTTGCCTTCATTAAAACCATCTTCACAGCTTCCAGAATGGTACAATTTGGCACTGGTACCGTATCTGGATTTTTTCGCTATTACCATTTTGGATTACTAAGTAGGCATAATAACCTTTCTGTGGGACTAGCCTCTTAGGCATAATAACCCAATATATGTCTTACGTTTTCAGCGGTAGTACGGTAAATGAATCAATTTTTTGGCCCAATGTTAGCGAACTTACGTGTATGCATTGTAAGTTAATATGTTTGGATTTCACATTTATGGTCCGAATGACTTCCTCAGCTTGAATGAGACGACTTTATTCAACGGCAAGAGGAACAGTGTGGTGCGGGATGTGATAGAGCAATTTCTCGCATTTATGGGAAGGAAATTCCCATGAAAAAAGCAAAAAAGAGAATTGTCAGCGTAAATCAGTAATTGGATTCCTGTCTCTTACTATGGGGTTATTCAGTTGACTGAATCCTTGCATGGCATAAGGCAATTTGTGCCTGCACCTCGAGCTTTTAGCCCGGAGTTCAAATCCTCTTAGCCAACAAGTTAAGTAAGTAGTATTTTTGCGGTAAATTACATGAATTTTCATGGCGATCACTCCGATACTTTACAGTGGCTGGAATCGAGCTTCGCTGAATATAAGGCGATTTTTCAATGAAAAAAGTTAAACCAGTGTACGTTTTTATGGTCTAATGACTAGGGCTGGAAGATACAGGGAAATAGCATTGGTGAGGTCGGCTAAGGCGGAAAAGTCTTGACATTTTATCCAAATTTGTATATAATTTGCATGTTGGCCTTTTAAAATGTCTGATTTTTCGCAGTATTCACATAGACATGTTGAACAGACACATCAACTCGTGTTACCGATTACTTCGCTCTAGTGCAAATGTTTAGTCGCAAGCTCAAAATTGCGAAAATTGGATTTATCTTATAAGTCATAGTAGCACGCGTGACTGGGTTGAAAACCTTTATTGTAGGTTTCAAATAAGAGGAGCAAAGTTTAAAGTCCCTCAACTCCCTTGAGATTATCTTGCATATATAATCTCTAATATCATTAAAATAAATGCTTCTTCATTCATTCACACAACGCCTTAAGCGAAGACATTCAAATAAATTCAGAGGTAAGGAAAGAAAGGGATAAGAAAATTTAATAGAAGGACGAGGACAACGGTGCTGTGGGAGATGAAAAAAGCCAGAAATGAGAGGGTAAAAATGCGGCCTGACTGGTCCCTGACTCGTCCTTTTTCCATTGCATGTTTATATCCCTTTCTTTCCTTACCTCTGACTTTATTCAAAGAAATTTATATGAATATATTTACATGAATACATACATAATGTATACAGTTTTTTTTACTTCGGGAAACCTATCGCTAAAATCGTTCAGTTTTACGAAAATATACCGTGATAATGCGTTGATATTTATGTACTTCGAACTTTTGCTGTTAGCGCTGTCTTTCTCTACAAACTAATCTAGTTAATCTATTTTTTAGCACAGTGTCTGACCTGCGTCCAATGACAGGTATTGAAGTTTGTATCTAGTGGGTTTACTTTTAATCGCACTACTCCTTTCTATCGTTACTGCAATCCACATGAATCTTCCTCTTTTACCGCATTTATGTATTGATCGATGATCTAGCCATGAATATGCGAGAATATTGGCAAGAGTACTGTTATCATTTTTGACCGCCTAGATCCAGATTTTGGCTGTTGCAGAGAATTTACCTTAGTAGCTCCTTCGGTTGTAAAGGATTACGCTCAAATAATGCTAATGATTGAGGATAATTTAATTGTAGATTTTAAGTAAATATTAGAATTTTTCAAAATATCCCTGGAGGCATTTCTTGCCGCTAAATGAATATATTGAAACTATATATTTCTTTTAATTTATATTTCCTCTGGAGGATGACATTCGAGCATTAAAATCGGTCGAAGTTTGCCTTATGAAGTTGTATGGGATGTATGAAGTTTCTATATCATTATTTAGAGATGATGCTTGTATTGGGCTATCTACTTTACTGTTTCTGGATTCAATGATAACTTACGTTGTCATAGAGGCCACCCTGTTGAGGAAACAAAACAACTCAATGTTCCCATGCTTTTAATACTTTTTTGAGTGCAGATGATTGTGCGATGAGGTTTTTTTCGTAATAATTTAAAGTTGCACGAAATAAACTTGCAATTCATTGAAGATATTAGAAATGTCTCGGTTATCTCTTTCGCCTCAGGCTCAACCTTGTGGATGTTCATTTTATCGTAAATAAAAATAAAAACTTTATTATATTCCACCAATTTAATTTCAGGTAAAATTAGTTTCGTCGTTATGTCTCAATGAGGAAGCTGAAGATGACGCCGCTTTCCTGTAACTAGTTGTGCCTGAAAATACATTGGTGGAATATAACACTTTTTATTTTCATGTACGTTAAACGTCTTGGTCATATTATGCACACATATTGTTCCATTGTAAAGGTCATGTGCTCACCCACCAATAGCCGCCCAAGGGATATAAAGTTGATACTTTGAAAGTCAAAGTATGCACTACTGATAGGTGAGAAGTAATGCTTAGCTTAAATCATTTTTTAATTAATTTTGCTTTTTTGCATAGAAATTATTCAAATTCTGATAATTCACTATCTTATTTTTTTGCAAACCAAGAATTATTTCTCGTGTTGCCGGAAAATTCCTTCTAAACGAGTGGATGGAAGCTTGTCTTGGGCTCTCTACTCAGCCAGAAATATAATTGTTTCCGGATTCTTTGACATTTTGCGTGGCCAAAGAGGCCGTTCCGTGTACGCCACGTGTCTAGCGCCATGAGGCTATTATTTTCGTTCAAATTTGCCCTATTATCATAATAAGCCACAGAGATAGAACAACCACTTAGTTAGCCCATAAATTTTCTCTAATGACAAACATTTCTACCTCTTATACGATTAATAATTCAGTTTGCTACTTGCATATGGGTTTACAGCACCTCAAATCTATTTAAATATCACTCATATATATTTGTCTTCGCTCGTTTCTCCTTCTTCCCACTCCGAAGCTGCGAACTTAACGCACAGCAAACGTACGTGCTCGTATGCTTCGTCTACAGTCAAATTTAATAGCGGCGCTACCCCGCTCCTTAGATTGATGCAGATGTTATATAATCATGGTAGTTTTAACTTCTATTTCTCTGGTAACGGTGCATCAAGAATGATTGATGACTTAAGAGTGACGACTGAATTTTTCGCCTCAATTTTATACAGTGGATTCGAGGTGTGTTCAGAAAATAACGGAAAATTTTAAAACTCGCTGGTTTGGAGGGTCCGAATGTCATTTTTTTATTATGATGGTAAGCCTTCCTCAAAAGTATGAAAATATTTTCAAATGTATTTTTTCAAATGTATTTATTTGTTTCATTTGTATGTGGCAGCCGCTAGACGTGTTTTTATGAGATCGGCACTTATCGGTATTTCGAAGATTGGAATAAACGCTGTCAAAAGTACAAAGTATTTAATAGAACTACTTTGAATGCGAAAACATTAATGTAGACGAATCAATAAATATTTTTTCACAAAATTAAAACTCCCGTCATTCACCGAAGACACGTCCTCCATATTTCCATTTTTCAGGAAACTGAGGATGTTTTTATCTCTCCTTCATTTTCAGTTTTATAACTATCTGTGCTCACAGATTTCTATGCATTCAAGTGAAAGTTTCCAAATTCTCAGAACGTGTGGATAGGTAGGCCTGACAGCATGTCCAAGACGTCGTCTCAACCGGATCACGACCGTCAGGAAATGCTTACTTCATGTTTGACAACATCACAATCAGAGCAAGCGTGCGGGAAGTGGTGTGAGAATAACATCTCTGCGAAAACCCAGAAGTATCTTCTGCCTCAGAGGAGGAGGGGGGTTCGCTAGGGAGAAATGCCCCCCTCCCACCCAGCCCCTCCTCCATCGCCCCCACCCCCCCGAAGCCCCGTGAATGTAGGCGACGAGGCGTACGGAGTGGCCGCGCGGGCTGCATGCTCCGCCCGGGCGGAAGCCATTGCAAACGCCGAGCTGGTGCGGGGGGGGGGGGTCCCAACCCCCTCCACTCCCGGCGAGGAGGTTGATCATTTTCTTTCCATCCTGGTGGCCCATGCATGAACTGTCAAATTCTCAAGTACTGCAAGGAATACGTTCATTTGTGGAGTCAACTTAACCCTATGAGGTCCAAGGACACACATGTCCCAATTTTTTTTTAAATTCCTTCAAAATTAAATAAGAGGTTGTATGATTGTAAGAATTGGTTCTATTGAAGATTAAATGATTCGCCTAAATTAATTTTTTCGCTTTCAAAGTAGTTCTATTAGATATTTTGCACTTTTAACAACGTTTATTCCAATCTTCGAAATACCGAATAGTGCCGATCTCATAAAAATACGTCCAGCGCCTGCCACATACAAGTGAAACAAATAATTAAATTTTAAATTTTGTCATACTTCTGAGGAATGCTTACCATCATAATAAAAAATTGACATTCGGACCCCCAAATACCAATAATAGGCTATTGGCTTCTTATTTTAAATTCTTTTAGTGACATCCTTTCGATATCGTAGTTTCCATGTTGCTAAGAAATTTCCTTGAAACGCTGTTTATAAAGTGGGAATTTGATAGTTTATAACAAATCAATGAGAGGGTCAATAATATCAGGACTTTCGGTTTATCCTTCATGTGTACCTAGCTTTTGGAGCTAGCATGAAAAACTCCGCATTTGTGCTTTAATTTACACAAAATTAGTGTTTTCATGTCACGTGACACGTATGTCCCTATGGTCCATAAGGGAGCGTGAATAGGTATTATTTCACATTCCAGACTGTTTCTTAGAAACCATTAGAGATAATGCTTTCATATAAATGGTTCTGGAATCTACGCATTATTACTAGGCGAAAAACGTATTTAGTTACGCATTATAAAGGATGCAATATTTATGGACATTAAAGGGTTAATCTGTGCAAGTGCGCGTTGATACATTGATAAAAGATCGTAAACTTTCCTAGCGAGTACTATTCATAAAATCTTCTCGGATTTGGCACAGGTTAAGGCCGTTTAAGCCAACGTTTTGATGAGAAACTCTCTCATCACCAGTCTTAGGCCTCATGACGATGATTTAAACAAAGTTCATGTGTGGAACCAAGATTTTTACATAAAATAGGCAGTTCTCGATCAAATACAGCCTAAATTTTGAAACACGATATGTTAGAGTCAAATATTGTGCAATCAAGTTGATTTTTTTCAGTTGCTTTTTTCACACGAAATAACATCAATAATTTTCATGTGCACTTACAACTTTGAAAATAATTTTAGACCACTCTAGTGTCAATATTTTTATCCCAGTTTTCTGTACATATAATTTAATTTGCTATTAGTTATTTGGCAATGTTAATATAATTTCTTTCAGCTTTAAAGCATTAGAAAAAAAAATCCCAAATTAGGTGAGGAAAAATTATAGGACAATTCATTAGGAGGTTGCTGGAGCCGATCAAATAATCCCGAAATCATATTAGCTAGGATCGAAAAATGAATATTTTTAACAGAATGCTTGGCTTTTAAATCACTCTCATGTCCTATCATCGGATTTTAATGAAGCTCACACGTGGAACCAAGAGTTGGGACTCGCACTTAATCTGAGCAATTTCACTGCGGTACATTTCTTGCAGAGGTCGTCCAACTATCCCCATGTATATGCTGTGGATGGTGTAAACACGAAGGGGACAAGTGAAGTGAAGTATGTATGAGTTACGATAACTTCGAACTTAACGAAGGAAACGCATATCAAGAAATATTTGTGGCAGAGCCCTTAAGAAGCTAGGATTCGTCAAGGGTATTGTGGGAAGATTTTTGGACGAGAATGTAAAGGAGAGGTGCTATATCACACTCGTACGGCCACACCTTGAATATCAGCGGGAATAGAATACTCCAGTTGGGCAGGGGCGCAGCTAAGAAGCGGTTAAAGTGATCGGAATTTCGGCATAAATAAGATATAATCAGGATTTTCACCAAAATTTGTGTTCGTGATGGTACAATTTGTCAAATTCATATTAATTTTATGATGGCGAATTTTTATTTCCCAAGATAAGAAAATAAATTTTGTCCTGCCGTAGAGTGTCACGCGTTTTTTTTCTTTTGGATGCCTGTTTCTTTATCAGTCACCTAAGTCTATGGGGGAAAATCTAAAAATAGCAGCTAATACTGGGGGTGTGGTATACCCGCCAGGGTAAGCGAGAGGTGCGGGGGCCCTTTCCCAGAAAATGTTTAAGATAAATGGTTCAAAATGGTGAAATTTATGACTTTCTGAGGGATATTTTATTAATCCTTACGCTCTACTATAAGTAATATTAATCAAATTAAGTAAATTGAAGTAAACTTATAAGTTTCTCTGAGCTCTGGGGTGTTTTTATCCTCCAAAGCCCCTCTCGCTACGCCACTCCAGCTGGGCGCTAAATGAGTCGTTACACACCGCGTTTTCAAATAGTCAAATAGCCCCATTTCTCGTAATAATACTGAATTTGGAGTTTTAATCACTAATACTATAACAGAGGATTCTCCATTTGGCTGTTACATATGTTGTCACCTACCGCGCTTTAAATTCGTTTGAAAAAGTCGCCACCTGCGCCGCTGACGGCTGAAGCGATCGGAATTTCGGCATAAATAAGATATAACCAGGGTTTTCACCGAATTGTATGTTCGTGATGGTACAATGTGTCAAATTAATATCAAGTTTATGTTGGTGTTATGTTCCCCAAGATAAGAAAATAAAGGTTATCCTGTCATAGAGTGTCATATGTTTTCTATTTTGGATGCCTGTTTCTTTATCAGACGCAGTCAACAAAATATAGTGAATCTTTTTGTTTTTTTTCTCAAACTGCATCCGCTGAGGAAGGTTAGAGAAATGTTTCTTTCCTAAAATTTTATTTAAGCTGAGTTGTTTCCGTAGTGTGTGTAGTGTAGCTGAGTTGTAGCTGCCATTACAATGTAGTACGTCTAGTTGTTTAAAAACGTTAACGAATACATAAAAGACTTAATCCTCAACTGTTAGCATGTAAGGCGAGTGTTTAGGTGACTTGAATTTGGTCTCTAATTTAAATATTTATTAGATTTGTAAGAAAACCTTTGATTAAATTTTACATCATTTAAATAACTGTCAATTCGATGAAAGCACATTTGATAAAATTAAGGCTGCTTCAGTTTCAGTGGGAGCAAGTATAGGCCGAAAGTACTTCATTTGCACGAAGGATGAGGCAAGAGCCGATACAATTTCTGCAGCGAAAATTTTCTTACGGCTTCATTCTTGGATCGGAAAATATTGAAGCTGTTTTTAATTGATTTTGAAATCATCAAATCCATTAATATTTTATCTATTCTTTTGTCATCCTCCCGCAATATTTTTATTTCAATTTTTGCTTTAAAACCATATTTGTTCATGGGGAGAAATTGTTTTCCCGCAAACGTAAATTCCTGTTAAGGTGCTCCGGATTCGCGCCTCTATGGTCGATTAAAATTCCGTATCCACGATTTAGCTAGCAAAATGGTGGAATAAGTAGCGTCGCTTGTATGTATTGTCGCCTGATGCATACCATACTTGTTGATATATTCTTAGTTTCATATTTCCACGGAGAGATTCATCATTCGAGCTGATTACGAACTTACATAACTTTTATTGTACTCTTCGGTCTTATTTTTAGTCCAAAATATCTAATTGTGGTGAAATACAAAATATTTTTGGCTATATTTGGCATCGTCTTTTTTAAATCCTCTTTCATTATTAAAATTAAAAAGAAGAACTTCATGCTTTCACGTGAATATTCATTCACACATTTACACGACCATGGTTTCAACGTTAGTCATCATCACCAGGTGAACTCTACAGAGGTCCATCACATCCTTTTATCTGATGGACCTCTGTAGAGTGCACCTGATGATGACGTCTAACATTGAAACCATGGTCGTGTAGTTGTGTGAATAAATATTCATGTGAAAGCACGAAGTTCTTCTTTTTAATTTTAATCATTAATCGCTTTCACAAAGTTACGCCTCAAACAATCAATTTTATCAATTAAATCTCTTTCATCAATTTTCTCTCTTTCATCTCTTTCAATCATTTTATCAGTTAAATCTCAATCAATAAAATCCTCTTTCATAAAATAGCAAATTTTGCATATAAAAATTCTTAATATTTTTTTTCTCTTCTATTCTTTTTGTCAAAATTTTTTGTGTATTCTATTCTGTTCTTACATATATATGTGTATACTTTAAATTATATTACTGTATAAAAAACGCGATCGTAACATTTTAATGTAAAAATATTGTATATCGTTGTCATCTTTGTATTTTATATTGTTCATGTTTTTTCTTTCATAGCCCTGAGGATGATTTAAAATAAATCGAAATGTTGGTTATAACTTGTTTTACATTGACCTAAACTCCAAGAAATATTATAAAATGTATAAAAATTCTCGTATCACTCAACCTAAGCAAAAGAGGTGGTCACGATGAATATTCCCCTCCATGTTTCATAGGCCACACATTCATCCACTGTGGGTGTATCACACCGAGTGGACCAGGCAGTTTCTCTCGAGTCTATGGCCAGTTGTGCGGCGACGAAGAGTGTGAGAGATGAGTAAACACAGCGGTCGTGTCCGACGGACGCGAAGAGAGCTATCTCTCGCAGACATTCAGTTCAAACACGAAACTCCTCTTGGGTAATCATTGGCAGTGTTTTCCATTCAGGCGTTTCGTCGCCCGCGAAGTATGTGCCATTTTTACTGCCCAAAGTCCGCTTTACCTGTCCCCCTTTCCACTTTAGTCTTAATTTTGCTCGTGTCCCTAATTATCGGCCGTTAAAATCACCTTGAGTGAGAGTGCAAGGGACTTGACTCTTGTTTATCAAGAATTTTAAGGAAATAGAAATCACTATGTACGTTTCTCACCGAATATTTATTAACAACGACTATGGTTTCGATCAGGGGCGGTTTGGAGAGAGTGGAGGCCTTCGGTTGGGGCTCATGATGGGGCCCCCCTTATCGGGAGATCCGGAGGTCCTCCCCAGGAAAATTTTAGGAAATGGATTTTGACGCAATTCTGACTCTTGAAAAAAGTTAGTGAACAATAGCAATTTTGAGATGAAAAACTATGAAAACTAAGAATTTCAAAACTTTCTATTAGCTATTTTATAGGGAATTTTTTCCTTAAAACTGCGTTTAAATCTAGAAAAACCTCTGAAATAACCTTTCCGAATAACTTCTTCAAAAAAGCATCCGGTTCTCTTATATATCCCGACACTTTTATTTTTTTTAATTTTATATAGTCTTGAGTATGCTTATATGGCAAAGCAACTAATGTATACGATAAATTTTATAATTGCAGAAAAACTTTAGTTCAAGTAATCAGAGTCTTTATTACACCTTTCATAAACCTAAGCTGGATCATAGACGCGAGCGTTGTGAGGGCCCCCTAAGCTCGGGGCCCTCGGCGAATGCCAACCTGGCCAGACCGCCTCTGGTTTCGATAGCGTTATATCGTAATATAGTGATGCTGACCAGGTCGATACTCATATATTCCGAACAAGAATTGAAATTTACTATTCAGCAGAAGAAACCTCAGTAGATGGATGCCCAATTTTTTGTATACCATTTGGTGGATTTCCTCTCAATGGGATACAGATTCCAACTTCAGAGGAGGCTCATTTGATCCATACTATTACTATACATATTTACATTGACTATAGGTTTCATACTGTTATACAATTCATAACCGGCTTCAGTGCTTGTAAATATTCAGTGTGGAGTATTCATAGTGAATTTTATTTCACCTTAAAATGTTTCCATAAATTTTAGCCGGTAACCTTACACAGTGATTTAAACTATTACTTCCGTTTTTTAAGCCCCATGCAATTTTTTATGTTCCGAATAATATTTTGGTCTTATAGAGGTGAGAGGTGGGAAATTTTAAGATTTCCCGATAGAGATTGAACCATTGATTATTTTACTCTCTTGCATTTATTTTCATCGATTTTGGCGCTGTTCACATCATTTTCAAAAGGCTATTATCGTGCTAAATTTGGTCATGTGCATATAGGAATTACTCATTTTTGGCCATGAAATTCCTCGAAGTGAGATAACGATCTCATATAATCCTAGAAAGTTTATTGAGAAGGTGAATAATGATATTTTCAGTGTTGGTTAAAGTACTGAAAAAGTAACTGGGCTCAATTGCAGTTACTTTGTAAAAAATAATGTATTTTGAGTACAAATTACTAATTTTAAAAAGTAATCGTTAAAATTACAGTTGCAATGACAATAATTTCGTGTAAGATTTTCCACTCAAGAAACCACCTGGCAACTGTCGAATATTGTAGTAAAATGTGGAATCATGAAGTCATAGAAATTGCCAAAGTTGCTATTTCACTTGCAATACATACAATACTGATGTAGCATCGAGTCAGATTCGAAGTTACATGTAGGCCAAGTTAAATCAGTGAAATCGGCAAAGTCATCGTCTGTTGCGAGGAAGTAATGATTCCTCTTTCACCGTAAGAAGTAAATCACCAGTAAACTGTAAATAATAATTATACTAATAAACAATAAACCAGTAAACATTACAGTTCGTATAAAGTAATCATAACAAGTAAAAATTACTGCAAAATTAATCGTTAAAAGTAATCCGATAACTTTTCTTCGATTACTTACCAACACTGGATATTTTACGCGAAAGGTTTGACTAAAAGCTGCAAATTATCGTGGTTGACTTAGAGCCTTATTCACAATTAGCGTCCAGGAAAAAGTCAAGATCTAGTATTACTCTCACTATTAATCACTCTATTTTTTAACCGGAATACTTGCTGGTTAAGTGGGGTAGAGCTCACCTCGGAATACGCCACAATCTTATGAAGTACACAGATTCAGAGTAAAAGGGAGTCCTTTCCTTGAGCAACCTCGTGGAGAGATTTTCGTTTGTCGGATGAAGCCATCTGCAGGCATCATCCGATGATTCGGAGAAGTATGATTTTTTGTGCCTCAACAGTACCATGCCATTCAATGTCGCAAACTTCTTCGTCGATTTAAATGTGGACAATTATCAGCATTTTTTCTTTTTTTCTTTTTTAGGGAATGGGTGCCAAGCGTGTAACCAGGCAGAAACCTACGAAAACATACTGGATAACTTCTGCAGAGCTGACTTTGGTACGTTAATCATAAACACTGCCATCGGGTAAGTTGGATAAAGCTAATGTCTCAATCGCCAATGGTTTCGTTGCAAGGATGCCGTCCTAGACGCTCTGAGTTCGAGCTTCTTGCACAATCCCCAATTTCGTTTGACATCATCATTATCTCAGGTATTTATCAGTTAAATGGTTGGTAAATATCTATAAATATTTTTTGTTCTGTTACGAGGATATTATTGATAGCGGGCTGAGTTTCGTACGTTTAACTTCTCTTTCACTTTTGAGATTTTGAATTTGAATAACCACAATTTCAATGCAGAGATTGAATTGCTTCAAATGTACTCACAAATATTAAGAAATCTAAGCATTGCTTTACGACGCATGGAAATTGTTTATTCGTAAGACAATATTTGAATAATTAAAATATCAAAGCAACCGATAAACTAATGAGGTCTCGTTTTTAGTGCATTAAACTTCATCGATAATTGATATTTTGTAAGAAGATAGCTTACTTCTAATGCACTAAATTGTTAATGAGCGGCTAAAACAATGGGAATGTTGTATGCTTACAAGTAATTACATTCGCAGAGCTATTTTTACGCAGGATTTCCACGTCTTGTTAGTGGTAGATAAACTAGCAGTAAAATATTTTTTATCAAAATAAAAATTGGCATCGGTGCACCTACAGCTGATATAGCGTAATTTTTCCAAAAATCAGTGTCAGTTTCTTTACGAACATTTAGTGATGAAGTTTTACGTACCAACGTGTATATTGAGGCTTATGTTCACCCAATACAGTGGAATAAATGGCACCATTATCATTATTAGAAAATGGCGGATATTTAGGAAAAAGGGCTGATATGATGGAATTTCGGCGAAAACTACCGATTTTCCGTGCTACCGGAAGTGTTGTAAGTAGTTAATATAGCTATTTCTCACGATCGGCTACCTCTAAATTCCGCTAAATTTGGCCATATCTTACGCGAGATACGAGGATGAACTTGTAAATCAGTACCTACCCCTACAACTAATAAATCAGTACATATATTCGACATGTAAATAAATGTCACTGAATATGACATTTATTTACATGTCGAATATATGTTGGAAAGGTCTTGGCTTTAGCTATTTTTCGATGTATTCACCCTGGCGCTTGATGATGCTCCTTATCCGCACGATGAACTTTTGAATCCCACCGTCATACCAGCTTCCTCACGCGTTGCGAAGGTAGGCGTTGGCCTCCTCTTGCACCTCGTCGTCCGTCGTGAACTTCATCCTTTCTAGGTTCTAGGCTAATGCTTCTGGGCGAGTAACATGCGGAAATCACTGGGTGTGACTTCGGTGCTGTACGGAGGGTGCCCGATCACTTTCCACACAAACTTCGAAATCAGTTCCTGCGTTTGATTACCTGTATGCGGGAACCCGTTGTCGTTATGAAATAAGGCCCCCTTTGCCAGCATCCCTGAACGTTTTTTTCTTGATAGCGCGTCGAAGCTTTTGTAGTTAGCGGTATCATTCCGTAGTGATAGTGGCTCCTCGCGGCATGAAACACGCCAACAATACTCCCTTTCGGTCCCAAAACAATTGCCTTAACCTTCTTGGCTGACAGAGTTTGTTTGACTTTTTCCGGTTTTGGATACGTCTGATGGCCTCATGGTATAGACTTTTGCTTCGTCTCGGAGGTATAGTGGTGAACACAGGTCACCCATCACCCGTAACGATAGAGTCCAAAAATTCATCTACATCCTCTTCAAAACGGCGAATAACTTCTTTCCCGCGCTGCCCCTGGTGGCCTTCGGTGAGCTGTTTCGGCACCCACCTGACAGTGGACGTTTGCGCGGCCTAAAATAAACTCGTTGCACGAACGTGTTTAAAATCCAAACATATTTTACCGTAAATTTCAACCAATTGGCGAGGAATGTCGATAGGTGCCACCTTTTTCGGGGTCAAAATTCGCATGACAGACCGAATTTCACACCTGGATGGATACGTGAGGGGAATCTCCATGGAGACGGCTGCTATGCCAACAATGAGTGGTGGAAAATGCTTCGCGGCGGTCGAGAGTGGTAGAGGAGGAACCAAGGAACACGGTGGTTTGGCGGATTGCGCCTGGCGCTTCATGCGGCGACGCAACGACTTAGGAGACCTTATTTTCAAGCTCACCCTCGTGCATGAATTATCTCAGCAATTTTTCTTGTAGTAGCGATGACAGCACTGTTAGTTTAAGTAATACAATATTCGCAGTTCTTGTCTCTGTTTGCATTAATTTCACTGGACTTTGAGCATTACCAAAATACCTAGATTAAATATCAAAATACCTGGACCTAGATAGTCGACCGCCGCGAAGCATTGTCAACCGCTCATTGTTGGCATAGCAGCCGTCTCCATGGAGATTCCCTCTCGTCTCCGCCCAGGTGTAAAATTTGGTCTGTCATTTTGACCGCGAAATAGGTGGCTCCTATCGACATTCATCTAGGCATTTAATTAAATCCCTAGAATAATTAGATTAAGCTGCAAGACCGTGAGCCATGAAATGAAAGAAATTAAAAGTAAAAAAATTAAAATGGTTAAGAAACAACTGAATACCTCAGTCTGAATAAAATATATGTATCATGCACGAAGGCATGGCCGCGGCATGCAGTGATACTCCGTCACATATATTATTATTATTATTCGAAAATATTTAACAATATAATATCATGGCGTCCTTGTTACAAACGAGCTAACATGGCCATAAATCTTGGTCATGGGCAGAGTTGAGAGTTTTATGTCTGAGGGGCCAGCTATCACACCGGGAGTCAAGGGGATATGGAATACCCCCAGTGAAACAGGGATTTCTCTTAGGCCTTACCCTGTAAAAAATTGTTTACATTAGCCTCTGAAAACAGCGTTTCGAGTGACATGTAAGACTAAACGTTATTTTAACGCTGGTGTTTTTATTTTCATTGTACTTGAGTGCACAGGTTTCGTACTTTTTTGGGCAAATTGCCATGTAAGGTTCCCCCTGGCCCCCAAAAACTCTGCCCGTGTTCTTTGTCCCCTGCTTCCCTCTCCTGCTATCAGTCCGTCACCTTTAGCTATTGCTAAGCAGGGCAACAGCTGAAGATGGCAGTAGCAAGAGATGGGTAGGCAAACCCAGAGGGTCCGATTTTGACAAATATTCCCGAAGTGCCCTTACAGGTGCGATCGCCTATCTTGACCGAGGACACGCTCTTCATTGGGGCTTAAACCAATAGGGTGGTTTCCTATTATTTTTTTATTGCATAAATCGAAAGAGTATTACTCCCGGAGTACATATTTCACGCTTTTAGATATTTATTAAATTAAAAGTTAACATTTTCAAGCGCGCGAAAATGCGACGGCTAAGTATGCATGCTGGGAAAAGCCCGTGTGATGTCTGACTGCTGCTGTGTGAGGCCACCTGGGTGCGAGGCTAAGAACGCCGCTACGATGCAGGCTGCTTGCTGCCAAGCATGGCGGTAGCGTAGAGTACCCTGCTAGCAGGAAGAGCTTTGCTTAAATGAGGATTATTAATACCCTATCAAACGAAGGAAACTTTCCGACCATATGCAATTTTAATAGGTGATTATTAAGAAATGTTTCTCTGAGCTCTGTGCCTCATTCATACATTGGTAATCTCAGACGATGTAAAACTCCTATCTACTCGAAATAGAATCTAGGTCCCTGTGACGTCACGTGGAGTGGCATCGCATGGGCGCCAATCTGGCCTTCTTCAAATGAGGCTAAAATTGACCATTAACACTCGTCTAAACTTGGATTTCTAAAACCATTTAATTTGTATATTATGAATACACTAATGGTGGGTAATGAATCGCAATCAATGACTTTTGCTTTCCTTAATGAAGGAAACTATCCTATTGTTGGGGCGTGGTTTTGGGTGGAAGTGGGGCGGCAGTTGCAACATTCATTCGTAACTGCAGTGAAAATCCTCTGCTTTACTACAATACCAACTCGCTCACCGATTTATTTGGTGTCATGTAACGTTTTTTTTAAGTCATGCACGGGGAAAAATGTTTTCTAGTGTCACCAAATCTAACTGAATTTTGATTTAGTGACGCTAAATTTCTGTGGCCTTATTTGTAGTGGCCCAGCGGCAGATATGATGAGGGAATCTTCCCTATTTTTAGGGGTTCTAATGGTGGTTCCCTCAGGGGCGTACCCTACTTCTGAAATGAGGAGCTACTGTCTGTAAAAAAAAACAAGACACCCGAGTTTGAAGAGCTCTATCGTCTGAATGGAGAAATCAATTCCAATTCAACAAAAAGTATACGAGAGAGAATTTATTTATACGTTGGGTCATTTATTTAAAAAAAATATTCAGCTCCATAGTATTTCTTGTACTGAATTTTTTATCAAAAAAGTACCCTTTTTTGCGCGTACAATCATGTTGCCCAACTTTGAACGCTTGGTATTCCCATTTTTTTCGTTCCAGTAACTTGCAGTTTTGGCAGATTAAATCTAAATCTAATATTAACGGTTTTCTGAAAAAAAATTGTTTATACCACAAAAATTGATGGATTCGTTTTAAACAACGCATATTTCTCCTAACTTCGAAACCAATGGGTCAATGAAAAATTAATTGATCTTGTTGTGTGCCGTAGAATGTAAGTAATGCAGGTATGTAAATGGTGCACTCTAAATTTCAGCAGTATATTCAATATCGTTTGATGTTTATTTTTGTATGGTGGATCAGTTTTCGGGGGTTCCAGATCACGACTTGATGGACCTCAAAAGTTTCGTTATTTCCCTTCAAAACTTCAATTATTTTACTTCTATATAGCTAGCCATTACATGGCCAGCTTTAATCTATCGATTTGTGATACATTTGAATTGTTTTGAGCTGAAGTGGATGTTCATTTTTTATTTTAGCTGTACGTGCCAAGATCCGCAAGGCTCGTAAGACGAAGTTAACTTGTAAAAAGGCCAAAGTGCTGAAATCAACCCACGAGAGAGAATACAAAAGGCAGCTAAGGCGCCCTGTGCTGGTACTGAATCCAGTGGATACCTGCTGCGAAGAAATAACACGAAACAGCAAACACGTGTTCCTCATAATGGGATATACGAGGGAGTCAAAGCTGATTCCGAGTTTCATCATGCCTTGGGGGAAAAATTCAAAGGTTTGGAAATTTACTTGAAGTTTACTTGGTAGAGAGCCTTGCCCTCCAAGGCGAGAGGAATATTCTCATATCCAATGACGTAACTATGGAGACGGGGTTGTAAGAATCTCTCCCTCCCCCCTCAGAACCCCAAAAAATTAAAATTATATTTTTAATACAATCTTACGTGTTTGAAGTACAGTAATTAAATGTTATATTTTTAATTTGGCCTCTCCAATTTGTTCAAATTCGTACTTTACTTGCATATTTAACAAATTCTAACGGATTTTTTTATAATACACCCATTATAAAGCAAAATTTTGCGCAGTATTACCTGGTATGGTGTGCTATTCACAGTTGCATGGCCACGAGAAGGGTTTTCCGGGTCACAATACCCCCTTGAGCCTTTAAAAAAGGCGTCAAAAACGAGTAAGATGGTCTCAATAAATAGAAAATTCTTTATTTTAATAAATGCTCGTACAAAATTACTGTTTTTGAGGCCTAAAAACCTTGTTTTCAATATCAAAAATCCCCGGACCCCCCTTTGCCCCGGGAGTTTTCCATACACCCCGGAAAGGTCCCGAAATCTACGGTAAACTCCCCTCCCCCCAGAGCCAAGTCCTAGTTGTGAAACAGCTCTTAACATTCATACAAATTTTTACTGTGACACGTGAATATTCTCAGAATATTCTAAATATTTTTAGCATATATAGAGCATTCCTTGTTCATTCAAAACGATCACTCCAATTAGATATTTGGAAATGTACTTTAGGAATTTTCCAAGAAATTGAAGATGTATTCCTGATATGTATCGAAAATTTTGAGGATAACCTTTCTGACTCAACCGTACATCTCATAAGGAAAGTACCTCAAGTTTTACCACCAGATCTCGTTAAAATTATGCTAGGTGATAGGGAATGGAAACCCGTGAGGTGCAGATTTTGTTTCAGCTGCAAACGCTGTATACTTTTCGAGATATTTGCGACGGTAAGTACAAGGTAAACGCCTAAAATTGTGCAACCCACATCGCAACAATAGTCCCTTATACTCCTAAGCTAAGATGAAGAGTAGTGACGGTGTATTGTGTGCACTGTGTGTTGCATACATTTAGGAGTTTTAAAGTACTTACCGTCGCCAATATCTCGAAAAGTGTACAGCGTTTGCAGCTGAAATAAAACCTGCATCTCATTTGTTTCCAATTCCTATCACCTAGCAAAATGTTAATGAGATCTGGCGGTGACACTTTCAGTACTGAATATTGTTAAACTCTTCCGAATATTCTTTCCATCTCCTTGCTTTACCTTCATTTTCCATCAACTCACTTAACATCAGATATCTCAGAGACATCTCATAAGACATCATGATCTCAAAAGCATATATCTGAGAAGTCACCTATGTGCTCAGAAAAATGAAGATAATAATAGGCAAATGAAGAATACTTTTTCTGGCACTTACAGAACTACTCAGATACAACTCTGGGAGTTGTACATGATGATCATAATGTCTCTTGACATGAGAAAAGAAGAATTAAGTAATCTCTTCAAGTTCTTCTCTTAACCATTGAAATCGCTAGTATTAAAATCATTTCTATGATTTAGTATTTGAATGCTTAAATATTTATTTTATGAAGTACATAGCTAGTAATTCACATGCATGACACCTATTTATTCTCCTGTTACGCATAACATGCTTCAAATAATCTCAAAAATGTTGCAAAAATTTTTTTGTACAATAGCATCATACATGAGAATATAGGTCTCGTCTTCCTTCAGTGAGGTATAAGACATTAAATAAGACCCAAGGCTTTCCATGATAACTTTCCTTCCCCCAAGAACTTCCTTTATGGCCTTTGTACTCCACTTATAAGGTTATTTCAGCTTTCTCATTCTTCCCACTGATATCTGTGGTGTAACCTTTCCAATTTTGTTCTTCATTTATAGAATTCTTTGAGTTCACGAGCACAATGAATTGGTCAAATTAACTCATCCCATCCCTCTAGTGTTATAATCGAATTTTTAGATATATATAGTTAACTGATATTTTTTATGATGCACAGGGTAGTTTACTAAATACATTTTATTGAGGAATCTTCTTCATTAGCAGTGCGGTGTCTCTGAACAATTGTGAATTTATCTATTCCAATACATTTTCAATTGTGCAAATACTTAGATCTATGACATAAGATCACCATTGATTTACTCTATGACTTATTGTATATTTATGTCTTCCTATCTTTCAGCCTTTTAAGAAAGCAGTTCGTATGTTCAAGAAACTGAATTGCTCAGACCCTAAAACTGTCTCCCATTCTGTGATTGGGGAGGCCTTCAGAGGTAGTCCATCTCCTGGCCGAAGGAAACGAGGCAAAAATAAAGGACAGAGCAAAAAACCATCATCACCCGCTCCCTTGGGGCAATGAAAAACCTAAGTTCAGGGGAGGATCTAATGTGCATGGGTTCCACTCTTGTTCCCTGCATGAATTGTTATGGCTGTGAATAGCCATCAGTGTTTGACGTACGAGGGAAGAAGGCAGTGACTTCACCCGATATTTATGCTTTAGTGTATAATTTGAAAGTGAGTTGTTTTACTCAGCTGCCATGCATCATTTTCATCAGGAATGAGTCAAACAATGGAGGCAGAGGCTATTAAGTGTGATGAATTAATTACATATTTGTATGATAGTATATGATCACATGGGAATCAAAAGTTGGAGATTTTTTGTAATATGATGGAGACTGTGATGCAGCATTTTTTGACTGCATTTATTCATCTGTGCCATATGGTGATCATATTTACTTGGCTAGCTGCCTTTATGATCAATAATATATTGTGTGAAACATGAAGATAGGTGAAGACTGATATGATACTTAAAATCTTCATAAACATTTCAGACTCGGAGAATTTTTGACAGAAGTCATACCTGGTGCAAATTTAGTAGTGATCTAATGCCTAGGCACCACTTGCTTGGTAGGCTTAGCAATGTTATCGTGGTATGAAAATGTCTTTGAAAAGTGCCAATGCTTAATCTTTTTAAATTCATTTACCATAACATATAATGCTGTGACTGTTTTCCTAATTTTTGTGCCTGCTATCATGTTTATATATGTGCTAACATAAAAGTGTAAAAATAAATTCATATATATAATAATGAAAAAGTATGGAAGTTGGACCCTCTATTCATAATTTAATTGAAGGCATGTTCCTCAGCTTTTCAAGGAAGTATTGCTTGTTAGTTCTTACTTCCATATTGTATTACATATGTGATTCGGATTTCTTTGGCGATTTTTGAAAGAATAGACTAAGCCAAGCTATTTCTTCTTAACATTTTTTGCAGATATTAAGAGCTGTTTGCAAATGAAAGAGTTGAATTTACTTTGGGAGAAATATGAGAACCTAAGGTAATGTAGCTGGCGAAGGTTACTATGCTTGTACCAACAAGAGCAGTTAGAATGCATCCTTAAGATTTATAAAAGCAGTAAGGTGAAGTGATAATGCTGCAAATCACTTCAATGATTAAGCTCAAGAAATATTAACTTTTGTGTGAAATATTTTTATCATTTATGAATCCCTCTTCATTTTTATGCATATTTTCAATACATTTGAATTTTGGATTTCCACATCCAAATTGAAAATAGAATCACATTTTGATTTAAGAAATTGTTTCCATGGATTTGAGTGTGACCAAAAAAATAAATGAAGGGCTTTTCCTTCAATATTTTATTTAAGAAGAAGAGTGAAAATGAAATGCATTAGAGTGCTCATTGACCATATTCATGAAGACAAAAGCTCAAAAAATAATTAAAATTGTAGAATATCCATTCCATATAATTTTCGTAGCAATCAGACCTCTGTTTCAATGACATACCTCATCTTCATTTTCTGTGTCTAATCCATCAAAACACTTGTGAATCGAAAAATGAATCTTACAATTTTTCTAATTGGTCAGTTGTTTATCATGCCTAAATTTTTTTAAGGAATTTCCCTATTCATTACTATCTTGGTGAGTAGGTATATTTTGCTAATATTCAATGTCCTCCAATAATAGGGTGGTTTCCTATTATTATTTTATTGCCTAAATCGAAAGATTATTACTCCTGGAGTATGTATTTCACGCTTTTAGATTTTTAAATGACGATATCTATTTTTCGCGATTAAATGAAAAGTGAAAATTTTCAAGCGCGCGAAAACGCGACGCTTAAGAATGAATGCCGGGAAATCTCTCCGTGTGACGTATTTCTGGTTCCCACTGCCGCAAGTGAAGTGACCTTGGGGTGAGGCTCTGAGCGCTGATATGATGCAGGATGCTAGCAGGTAGCAGAGTACCATGCTAGCTGGTAGCGCTTGGCTTAAATAAGGATTATTAATGCCTTATCAAACGAGGAAAACTTTCCGACCTTAGCCAGTTTTAATAGGTGATTATTAAGACATGTTTCCCTGAGCTCTGTGCCTCATGCATGCATTGGTAACCTCAGACAATGTAAAACTCGTGTAGAGACTAGGTGCCTGTGACGTCACGTGGAGTGGCATCGCATGGGCGCCAATCTGGCCTTTTTCAAATGAGGATAAAAATGGACCATTGCCATTCGTCTAAACCGGTATTTCTAAAACGAAATAATTTGTATATTATGAATACAGTAATGGTGGGTAACGAATCGCAATCCATGCCTTTCGTTTTCTTTGATGAAGGAAACTACCCTATTGGAGGTATGTTGAATGGCAAGTCTTAATATTAGTCATGTAAGATATCTCATTTCTATATACTTACCTACTTATAATAATGCCAAACAAAAAAATGAGAAGTAATGACTGCAAAATATAAAGCTTATTTCTGGTAACTTAAGGTTATGCCAATATGAAAAAAATGTGTCATCTTTCAAGTAAAATCTCATAGTAAGGCTGCTGTATTATATTGTAATGCTATAAGTAATTTAAGGAATAGAACTCACTCCTTCTCCATTGGCTTGGCTGACTATTTCTTTATTACTTAGAGGCCTCTCTACTTTCATTTTTTAGCAATTCTAATGAAATTCTTGTACATGAAATAAAATCATGGGGTAAATATATACATTTCAGTGTTTATAATGGTGCCCTTCAAAGCACTCCGATGACATGCCCGAATTCTGACAGCTATTCCTTTGAAACGAAGGAGTTAGTGCAGGGGCGGATACATATGGGGGTGCAGAGGGTGCCTTGCGGGGCCGTCTGCATTGTCTGAAATTGCAGAACCACAACTGTAACTTTTTTATATCATAAGATGGCAATGTTTTGTATATGCGTATTATAAGTTAACGTAAAAAGATCTTAAACTTTGCATGTGACTTAATTATTTGTCATTATGACGAAAGTTAAGATAGCTGAAGATATATTTTTTGCACCCCCCTTGAGTTTTTTCTGTATCCGCTACTGAGGTAGTGTCAGAATATAAAGCAAGTCTTTGTAAATAATGTAATAAATACTCACTCATGAGATTGTGGGGATTGGGTTGGTGTGGTAACCGAAGTGATGGCATCTCACCCAGTGGGTCAGTATTCAAATCCCAGCGGTGGCAGGGATTCTCCAGAGACTGCCCAATCTCTGCTTAAGGGCTTTGTCTAGGGCACCCTCCATGTATCTGTGCATGACCAATCATATGACATAGGCTTTATATTGGTTTATCGTAGATGAATATCTAAAGGAAGGAGGCCTCTATGATGGATCATGATAGGCAAACCAAAACAGCCCCCTTCTCCCTCTAGGACAACCACCATTCCTCACCCACCTCCTACCTACTCCAAATCAACCATTCCTTGCTCCTTTTCCATACCTTCGTATTGCTATTTTTATTTTTACTTACCCCAAAAACAGAACATAAATGCCTTTACTACATGGGTTTCACGATTAAAATTTAACAACACAAACATGCATGCCCTAGACAAAGGCCACCCAGGTAGGACTTGAACCCATGACCTTTGATTTTGAAGCTGAGGGCTTTACCCCCTGCTACTGAGGCAGGCTATATTTTTTCTTCGCTCATGAATGGGGTCAGTATACAATTTCTATTCACTTCCAATTGTGATAGAGTTTAAAAAATAAAAATACTTAATTTATCAATTGCAGATTTTCTTACTGCTTTAAACTTCGTGTTAAACTTCGTGTGGTACTTCTTCTAATTAAAACACTTACAATTAGTTGTATTAAAAGTTAACAGGTTTATTGGAACATGTACAATTGTGAACAACCTCTACTTCTACAAAGCAAACTTCACTCACTCTAGAGGCCAACCTTTAAAGTTCCAACACCAAGTCACAACATGGTGGCCAACCTTGAGGATTCAACACAGGTTAAAGATCTACAACACTTACTGAGAGAGTCACAATGAAGTATTGACAGTCTTAACCCTTTCGAAGATGAGTTGATATTACAAACTCATGGCAAACTTCTCAGCTACTCTAGTACTCGACTATTCAAAGATCCCAGGTGGTTTGCTGTTGTTTCCCCTCCTGCGAGTGATTCCTTCTCTCGATGAAATGTTCTCCCTGATTGAGTAAATCTAAAAAAAACTGTACTGCGATCACCCACACAAGAAAAGGGGGTAGTATTTATCACATTCTCTCTTTTTTTAAACTAATGAGAGAATAAAGTGTACTTTCTTAGGAGAGATGTCATGAAACATAACTAATGATAATGGTAAACGAAGATGTCATATTGGCCACAACTGCCAGTTTCTTTAGTTCCTGAGGATGTTTGTATAAACAATTGAAACACGTGTAGTACTTGGTTAGCAAATTGTGGAAAATACGATATCTTTTTTATCATTATAATGAGGGAATAGCTACATGAGAAGTATTTTTATTTCATTGTAAATTATTTTTCCCTTCCATTTATTGGATTCTGTTAATTAATGGCTGTTTCAGATCTAAGGGATGATGCCATTCCTTCTGTCAACTCACCCATTCACTGCTTTATGTCACCAACTCACTCAAAAAGCCTTTTATGAATTATGCCACAATGTGTATGTGTGCATTTGTAGCCTCTCTTCTTTAAATATTTTTTCCTGATTTTTTTGTGTCTTCCTGTGCCTCTATGCCGGTATAAGGCAGAGGTCTCTGACTCCTCAGTATAGAGGAGAGCCTGGCTCCAAATCAAATTGTCAATGGGCATCCACATTATTGAGTTTGAGGATAAGAAGAAATTAGACCATTTGCCGAATTAACTGTTCCCTAAACTTGTGCATTGCTCATCCTCCCAAACAATTACTGCTAACCTCTCTTCTTCTTTTGATGAAATAAAAATTGCTGGTGATTTCCCACACATAGGTTAATCTCACAGCTGTTTTCAATACATCTTATATTATCTTTTGGTGACTTCAATCTCAAGCATTATTCTGGAGAAGAAGCCAGTAGGGAAGAGGCTGAGGGGAAACTAGAGGGTAGGAGAAGGAAGGAGAGGGTGTGTGTGGGGAGAATGGAGGATCAATATCACCCCTATACAGCTTTGGCTCTAGCATGTGTCATATGGATGGGCCAAGGGTGGGTCATGTTATGGAACGGGTGGCCCAGGTTATAAAATGAATGTGCCTTACCTCGAGTTAGCATGGATATATACACCATAAGATCCACTAAGAGTGTATTTGTTTTATTTTACGGAGTTATTATGGACAATACAATATTATTTAGCAAATAAACAGAGTGGTTTTTCATATGCCTATCACTGTATACAATTTATTTTAATTTTATAAAACGAAGTTCAACTTTGGACTTTGATTCTGAAATTTGTCCGTCTTACT
Source organism: Ischnura elegans (assembly GCF_921293095.1). Classification (NCBI taxonomy): domain Eukaryota; kingdom Metazoa; phylum Arthropoda; class Insecta; order Odonata; family Coenagrionidae; genus Ischnura; species Ischnura elegans. The sequence goes on along the minus strand of NC_060259.1, from coordinate 66,249,130 downwards.
AGGGTGGGCCAAAAATAAATTTGGGTGGGCCCAGGCCCACCCTGGCCCACCCCTGACACCACCATTGCCCCTATACATTCCTTGACCTCTTACTCCTCCACACCCAACTCTTTTTCTTCAATCTCTTCCCCCCCATAGTATTTAAATAAAATGCTCTGAGATGAAGTCATCTGACAGTAATACAAAATTTATTGCAACCTGTTATGAGGTTTAACTGTTTGTGAAAAATTGTGAGTATTATTTACTTTATTAGTGAGCCTCATGGTACAAGGAAATGGCTAGCTTATATACCTTGTAAGCATCATAACCAGGGCTGTTGATATAGTTTGTCTACTGCTCTAAGCAGGAATCATTTATTAGAGGAAATGATTTTGGTTCAAGCCCTTCCATACGCCCTGAAGGAACTCTGTTGGTAGTTGTAGAATTTCAACCATTTGGTGAATGTTATCATGTAAATGACCAGAGGTGCCTGAAGGAGCCAGTCAATTTGGTGTACGTTTTTGTTTCGAAGATCCCATCTCTATTGGCAGGGTACTTTAACAAGCGAGGCTATTTTCTCAACTGCTCAGACATATCCAAGCATCGACGTCAGTTAGCTACCAACATGCAAAGATGAGAGATCACTGTATTGATTCCATAAGACTACACCATGATTTGAATTTCCCCCTCTGAGTGCTCTAGCCCATATAATCAATCCATTGAATGTACTGAACAAAGTTAAGACTCTTTGATGGAAACCCACTAGCATACTTCCCGATGCCTTATGTTTGCCTGATGTTGAAATTGAAATTTGCTCAGTGTCTTTTCGTATGAGATTTTGTGACTTTTGAGTCTGTAGACGTGGCAAGCATAATGCATCAGGACCACATGGCAAGGCATGTGGTCATCTCTGGATTTGCTAATGACTAAACCAAAATGAAAAATATTAAGAAATCTCAAGAAAAGGTTGTAGAGTGATTTAAAGTGAGGGTACTGTGGCAGTTTCTCTGCTTTTTGCCAAAGAAACAATGTAAAAAGGTCGTAAAAAAAAGCCATGGGTTCGCTCATTTGGAATAATCTCTATTGGTGGCAATTCCACTTACAGAAAAATCTGTAGAATATTTTTAATTATTGAATAGTCTTCCATTTCTGAGGGGACAGCAAATCAAGGTTTTGCTAACAGTAGCACATGCTGCCCTAATGATGGTGTGGGGTTGCCTATCCCTATCAGTCACGCTTGGCAGCTCTATAGGGCGTTTTACATGGAGCATGGAATAGTGCAGGTTAGAACTGCATTAATTTCTAAAATGGTGTGGAATTGCACGAATGAATGAACGAAATTAGAACAGGGGCTATTTTGCCATCCCACATCCACACATTCTCGCATGTGTTCTAGCAATTCACCACTTTACACGACGCAATTTTGACTGCGCCTTCGTACACATGTAGATTGTGCAAGTACGTCCCCCATGTAAAACGGCCTTAAGATAGGGGAGCAAAGCTTGACTGCACGGTGCCTCATTGACAGTCCAACACCATCCCAGGAAACTTCCTATGTTGCCCTACAGCAGCCCATCCTCCTGTTTTGAAGTCAATTTCTGAGTTTGCCACTTGATTTTGGGGCTAGCGGCACCAGAATTGCCCTTGTCTTGCTTTCAGATATGCATGCAATGCACATGCTGTTGAGACATTTAGGGACTCTTGAGAATTTTAAACATTACAATTGAGACATTAATGACCCAAAATAATTCACATATTGCTTTGGTGCAATACAACCGTGTGACCTGGGTCTTTTTCTCTATTTTGGGAAAGATGCCATGATAGTGCATTGAACCTATGATTATGCAAAGCCATGGCTACTCAAAAGTGGTGTTTTTGTTGTTTTAATTGCCTTCAGATCCCATAAGGCAGGAGCTGCGGCATCATTTCAGTATCATAATTTTGATATTACAGTTCACGTGTTTCAAAATATGTCTTGCAAACAATTACTTCCATATACCCCCACTTTACAGTTCATCTACTGGCAGTCTTTCTTCTTGACCTCACGATTTTGAAGAGATGTTTTAACAACACAGGTTAAATTTCATGAAAAAATATAACCCTGGAAGCCTACCAACCACCACTCATGCTAAAACGAAGCTTAAACATCATGCTTTGCCAATGGTCAGGTCATCTCCTTGTAGAAAGCCCAATAAACTTAAAGATAGTAATACAATAATTATGAACCTCACATTTCTGGAGATCTACCATCAGGAGGTAAAGATGGGAAATACATTTTTTTAGGGGGATGTTTTAGAACGTCAAATAAAAAACATTTTTAAGTAAACGTTTTTTTTCACATTTTTTCCCTCGTTGAATTTTAGTTTTACCTGGAAAATATTTTATTTAATTATTTATATTTACATTACCTTTTGTGAGGATATTTTTTAAGAAAATATTGATGTATGTAGAGACATTATTGCATTCAATCAGGAATATGATGTCTATAAAATCACAAGTCAACTCTCATTGTCAATGGTCTCGCACAAGTAAATCTTAGGGACGCATCGTAATAAAGAACTAGCAAAGAACTGGAAGGCATGAAGCCATTACATGCAAAAGATATTGCGAGTATCTCTATCTCTAAGCTCCTGTTACTTCAAAAAATTTATCTACTAGCTGTTCAAGTTGTTCGGTATTCTAGAGCAAAACACTCAATTAGATACCAAAGATGAAGCCTTTTATTAACAAATAGCATAGAAACTATCCAGTTCTTGCATCTTTAAGACGAAGCTGCTTTAACACACAATAGCTTTCCCTGTTAAGGATTTAGGATACTATCAAAATAATATTAACATCAGTGGCAATTTTGGGGCTGACAGTGCTGTGACCTCCTTGTAATTGGGTTCTTAAGCCTCAGATTAATTTCATGTTGGAATTATTAAGGATTCATTGTGTTACTCTCACACAGACTTAAGTTTTGGATTGTAATCATCTTGATGTCCTGTTTATTTCCTTGCCTACTTCATTTACAGCACAATCAATGCAAAAAATAACGGAGAAGTTTTTCCAATTAAGAAAAATTAAAATCACCTAATTTAGCATCGAAAATTACATAAATTTTAACCATAAACATACCTACAAATCTTTAATTTGATCCAAGCCTATTTTTAGGCATATCTTGAGGAAGTTAAACAATTGGTCTATGTGTATCGTAAAAATATTCATGTGCCATTACGTCAACTTTTCTCCATGAAAAGGTAAGTATGTAAGCAAATGATCCATTCACAGAAATATCTAAGTCACAGCTACGGATAAGTAACCAGTCACCATTAATTTGGATTTGGCAGTATAATTAAATGACTAAATTTCATAAAAAAAAGTATTTTCTTTTATTTTCAGCTCGAATAATAAAGACATAGGTATTCTTTTTTTCAAGCCGGAAATATGTTTTAAATGATTCGTTTTTCTTTGTGTCCATATCTATTGGCAGAACACTTAATGGGTAGGCTGTTATCACAACCACTCAGGAGTATCAAAGGAGGGAGACGTCAGCCACTCGCACATAAGGATGATTGATCTCTATATTGATTCCGTCAAACCACACCATGATTCAGCTTTTCCCCTCTGAGTGTGCAAGGCCATAGAATCTGTGGAGGTGGACCAACTTAACAAAGTAGAGGAACGAGAGTGAGGCAACAAGTCCCTTCAATGGCAAACCACCAGCATACCTCCTGGTGCTTTACGTTTGCCTGGTGCAGAACTAGAAAATTGTCGCCCTTTTTGCCAAAGCGACCATGTTTTAGAACATTTATTGTCTATTTACACAGTGAGCATAATGTATCAGCTGATTTTCTCTCTGGTCGAGAGTGTCAGGTTCTTCCCTTGAACCATTAAGATGCGATGAAGTTCATATTAATTAAAAATGCCATGGACTGTAACTTTTAAACCAACTCTGAAGAAGTCTGCAAGTAAGAGAATCAACTCTGAAGTAGTCTCATGAAGTAAGTGAGGATACTTTCCAAATATTATTACACATGAAAGCATAAAGTTTATTATGAATTCTGGGCTGTAAGCCATATTTACAATACGAAATATTTGCTACTTTAAATATATTTCCCTGTTTACAGTAGTGTGTATATACCAAGATATCAGAGAGTTGTAACTACATATTAGTTTATTTTAAAACTCATTAGTTTTGCATGGTTAGCAATGCCTCTTTTAGGAAATGCTATCTCACCCAATCCAGATAAAGTGCCCCTATGATGCAGGGGTGTGGGTATACCTGCAGGGCTGCAGAAAGAAAGAATATGTGAGACATGTTGCGCTACCAAGAAATAAGATTTCAAGTATTAACAAGAATTTAAAACATGTACAAGAATTTGTTATTATTTTTGATTTTATTACTTTCAACATAGACACATTAAGTACTAAAAATAAACATGTTATAAGAATAACTGTGCTCAAGAACTATTCTCGCACTTTTTTAACCAGCATGCTGAAGCCAGCGAATCTGTACTCAATTATCAATTATATTTCAAATATCTTCTGCAATAAATTGAAGAAGTTACAACTCATTCACCCACAAGTGTGGGGACACAAAGTTTGTTTCTACCGACATTCCCCTATAAATAAAAATTAACACAAAATCTTTTATTCTGCTCCTCGACAAACACAATGAAACTTTTAGAGGAGCCGATTGATAAACTTTAATTACAATAGGCAGGAAATCAAGAAACACTATAGAATTGCACTTTAGCCAAAATTCTTCCATTTGTCAGAGGAACAATATCTGAATCACTGGGCCCTTTGCGTAAAAACAAACCTTCAAAGAGAAAGGAGAAAGAGTGATGATTAGGGTGGGTGATAGTAGCAGTTAACACACTTATTGAATGTAAAAATTTGCATGGAAGAAAGGGCATTAGAGTCTGCTGATGAATTAATCTCCACAAAACGAGTCAGCATCATGAAATAAATACATGCAAGCAGTGGTGCAGCGAGGGGGAGGTTTTAGGGGATAAACCCCCCCCCCCCAAAGAGCTCCGAGAAATTTTTAAGTTTAATCCATTTCACCATTTTCAACCATTTATCTTAAAATTCCGCTATTTATTAATCTCGCACCTATCGCTTATCCTGGTGGGTATACCATACCCACACTCACCCCGGTATTAGTTGCACCTAAACCCCCCCAGCCTTAATTCTTAGCTGCACCCCTGCATGCAAAAGTACTTACAGTGGTTGCACAGTAGCCAGAAACTGAGCTCAATATTAAATACCCAATATAATTTTTACTGAGGCTGTTATTTTTCAACCTCTCTCTCAGAAAAATCACCATACAAGTGACAGGCAGACACTGTGCACAGAGGGTAATGATATGTTCTCTGTACCATACGCAGGGCCTGAAATAGGAGTTTTATCAGCGGGGGGTCAAATATCAGTTTGCTGCCCCCATCGACTGATTCCCTCTCCCTCCCTCCTCCTCCCCCAACACCAAAATATAATGCATCAATTTGCTATTTTTTGAGATGCGGCAGTTGAATTTACTTACCGTATGTATGAATTATGTTAACTCTTGTGCCTTGTCTTATAATGAATAAAATAATTTGGTGTACAGTGTCAGTGTAACAAGGTTTATAAAATATGCAACAAAATCAAATAAAATTAGGCCGTATTGTTTGTGGTATTATAAAGTTGAAAAAATGAATAATAAAATGTTTTTAATAAAATGTTCAAATGTTGTCGCCCCCTTAAATCTGCTGCCCGGGCAGATGTCGTCCCCCCACCCCTCAGTGTCTGACCAAATGCTCAGTCAATTACAAGCATTAGTTGTCATTTTAAGGTGAGTCGCAGTATCATTAAAAATCATTCCCTCCATTGAGTCGCCTGTCTTGTGTGAACTGTGGAGTGATAACCACAATATCTTCAGAATTGACATGTCTTGAACTTTATGCTGAAAAAAGAGAATTTTTTTTAAATCAACAGTGAGTCAATTTGACACACCTGAAACATAGTAATAATCACAATAATGGATGCACCAAAAATCACCAAGCAATACCAACAATATTCAGGAGATCCTTCAAAAATTAGCATGTTATGCTACCATTTTTTGGGCTCAAAAAGGTGAATTGCTTGTATATTTCATGCAGCCAGGGAAAACAATAAATTCAGCTAATAGCCAAACCTTGATAAGCGAGAACTGGATGAGTGAGGAACCTCTATGAGTGAGACTCATTGCCAGATCCGTGTCTATGGAAAATCGAATAAATTTCCTTCCTCATAGGAAATTTTTTCTTTCTGTAGAAACGTAAAAATATGGTTTTGTCGCTTCCATAGCAGCGAGAGTTTTCCCTCCCCACCCTTCCAACCCTATCCCTACCCCAGAGGCATCGTCAGGCAACTATTACGGCGGTACGTCTTTCCTTATTTCCTTCCCTTCTACACCCCTCCCCAGGAGTGCGGGCGTATCAGTTGTAGTCCTGGCCCCAGTGGTTGTAACCCTGAAAGAACCCCCCTTGGGTTCTCATTGGTGCCAGGTCCCGTCATTTTTACCCTTGATGAGTGAGAATATAGGAATGTCTATAAGTGAGAGATTTTTTGGCAGACTTCAGATGGGGAAATGTATGTATGCTGTCCGACTCAATAGCGAATGATGAGAAACCTATGTCACACTCAAACTTTAGACTTGTATACATTTTTGTTAATGTTGACTTGAAGTGAACACGTTCTTCATGAAATTAACACACACATCAATTCCTAGCACGCACTTTGACAGAACTTAAGAAAGAAAGAGGGACACTGATATTATTTCGAAGAAAATTTCAGAATTTTAAATTGTTGCATCTTCGAATGCAGTGAATAGAGATATGTATGCTGTCGCAGAGTCATTTCAAAAAGATAACAATCTATTTTTGATGAAATTTATGAGATTGAAAAACATATTAATTGTACCACAGGTTCCTTTAACACTAGAAGGACGGCAGGGGTCATTTGACCCATTTTCAGAATTCAAAATTATTTTTCTCTTATTAAAATATTTTTTGAAATTTTGAAACTCTTTGACTTTGTTCATTTTGGTCTATATTTTGATAAATTAGTGAAAATTCAACAATATTGCTTTGATTTAAATTTTTATGACGTGTTATACCTAGAAGGACGGCTAGGGGTTTTTGACCCACAACTGGTTTTCGCGCTATTTCCTTGCCTGTGGGCACTTTAGTGCCATGTATATCATATAATCAGCAAGAGGCTAGTGTGGTAGATGATTTGCTTCATTTTGAATATGGAAGTACCCGGTTCAATGCCAGTTTCGTCCCAAGGGCTCCTATCTGTATTCGAAAACCTAGGCATAGCGACTTGTTGTGTACAATCTTTCGATATTTTTTGGGCAGCAAAGGGAACCAAACCTTTTCAATCCTTGATTTGCGTAAATTCATGTAATTATGATATTTTAATTTTGTTTTATTTATTGTTCAATGATTATTGTATTACCCACACCGGAAAATCGTCACGTATCCCAAGAATTATTTTCCATCGTCCAAGATTCAGAGCTCTTAGAGACATTATTTTCAATATCGACTCATCAGGTTTACGAATAACTTTCATTTTTCTGGCTTGACGGCACTGTCACTTGACCTAGCCCCTTTGCCGTGTGTCCAGCATTAGTGCCGCCTGACCCCGTCGGGGTTTGGGGCGGGTTGACTGCACGCTGCGTCCTGGGGAAAAATCCTGTCTCCTTTTGAGAGAGCGGAGGAATTGGGTGGACTGTAAAATTCTACCCTTGGAATCCGCACGTAGGTCGGAAAAGAAGTATTACTGCAAGGTCTTGGAAGATACGAATCAGGATACGGTTGGCGGTTGAGTCCCTGCCTTTCGAACGGCAATTAGCGTTACTTCTGAAAATTTGGTCCTTTTGTATGAATTTCTAATGCTCTCTAGCTCTCTATACCTCCAATGCAACTAGAGAAGATTCTACCATAATGCGCTTTCGTTTGTAGATTTTTTTGCATGCATATCAGTAGTGAGTTGAGGAAGAAAGTAAGAAGTCAAGAAATATATCAAGAGAAGAGAATCGTCGCGATTCAAATAGCTGTAGGGAATATTGAAGATCAGTCTGGAAGTGAATCGTAAACATGTTCAAGGACATTCTGACCAATCCATCAAAATCTGCGTGTGATGGAAGCGACGAAGTCCAAGATAGTGAATTCGATGACGACTTTGGTGTGATAGCAAATGCACAGCTCTATCCAACAAAATGCAGCTGTCCTTTTATGAGGTAAATTCCAAATAAACCAGACAAATTTGGAATCGAGTACTGGGTTTTGACAGATGTGAAATGAAAATACAGCCCAAATGAATTTCCATATTGTGTATTTCCAACGCGAGTGTTCAAAAATACCTTAGGCCATACTCTTACGTAGAATCAGGCAAACTAGAACAATAATGTACTTTTACTCAGCAACATCGTCTCAGACGACACTATTTCCGAAACGAATAAAAGAATACCAGAGACCATCCTATTTCATAATAAAATCAAGGCAGGAGTAGATATGATGGATAGCATGTATCAATTTATTTACACGTCTCCAAATCCAACAGCCATATCTCCACGGGCACAAAAAAGAAAAAGGTGCCAAATATGTACCATCAAATTGAATCATTGCATCAATTTCCTTTCCATTTTCCAAATTTCTTTTCATATGCAAATGGCTGGTGTCCTAACACCCCCTGCCACACGCTTTTAAGCGGCTTGCGGGTTATTGTGTAGATTTAGATGTAGATGAATAAATCGTCCAATGAACGCATTCAGCGCAAAAAAATATTTTGTGGAAACAGCGCTGAATAAATACTGTCTGTCTGAGATTTACAACAAAGTAATAAGTTTTAAAAATTTTAATGCAAATTTCGTAAACCCAGTTCCCCTATTGTTTAAACATGTAACACAACTTTTGTATTGAGTGTATGTATTTTCATTATTTGATTTGCAATCGACTACTACACACGGTTTAATTCATGATTCTTTAAAATAATTGTTATTAATTTTTGACGATGGAAATAATATGTAATAATGTTAAATATTGTTTTTAATGAGCTGAGTCAACAATTAATACGATTGAACTGAATATTGGTTGAAAATTAGGCGTTTTATTCCAAAATTCATTTTAGGGGTCAAATGACCCCTAGCCGTCCTTCTAGGTAGCGCGAATCTCCCGTCCTCCTAGTGTTAAATAAACATTGTAAATAATTTAAAGTTTATTGATAATTATATAAAAAATAGGTCAGTAATTGAGGATTTCCAACACACTCCTCCTCCTACTTCCGTATTTGCAGCCCTATAAGTGGGAGTGGCATTTCTGGAACAATTGTAAGAGAGAATCTGGGAAAGTGAGAGAAACTTCTGTAAGCTAGAAAAAATACCGGTCCCTTGAGCTCTCACCTGTCAAGGTTTGACTGTAATTGCATTTGCTATTAGTTCAATGCTTAAAACATTTTTGATCCAAAAAACGTATCTAATTATATATTTTGCGATTATACTTCAGTTACCGTTTATAGAACTAGAAGTGATTCCTTCGCCATTTTATATGCTATAAATGAGACCAATGCAATGATTCCAGTCATGATGATCCTGTTCATCCCAAAATGCTGCTCCTGAAACATGAAGAAGAACAGCGCACATATTATTCAATTGAAGCAAGGCATTTCGATGTTTGCCATTAACATTTTTTTATTTTGGTTGAATTGATAAGATTTCTTATAAACTAGCAGGCCACCTGGGGTTGTTCGGGAAGGATAATAATAAGAGAAGTGGGAAACTTGGAACTTGGAATTCATGGTCACATGGCAGGATTTTTAGTTAAAGGCACAAAGCTGGTTTGATAATAATTTATGAATGTAGCAGCAAACAATGGAAAAAATTATTTCTGTATACAGCACCAGTGGCACCGACTCCATGGGGCCTGAGGGGGCCCGAGCCCCCTCAAAGATTCTTTTGGGGGGATGGAGCCCCCTCAATAATTCAAGAAAATGATTAAGTCATATTATGCTTTGTGAAATCGCAAAAATATATTGGTAGTTTTTATTTCCCATGTTTGACGATAGTTGCCTTTTAAAATAAATTCAACAATGTTTAAAAAAAAATAATTATAAGGTTAAGCAGGTTAACTGAATCAAGTGGTGTGAATCATGATAGGGTTTCGGTGCTGTGACACACTTTGAATTTAACCTCTTCCCGGGGCAAGACCTCCGATATGGGCTCCTCAACATTGATCATTATGTCAGTTCAGTAAACCTTGAACTGCCCTAAGGTATGTAGTTAGAATCATAGGATTTGAGAAAGATCAATCTCTTTTCACAAAGTGGTGCCAATATTTCAACCCATTTGTGTAACGTGATCAGAACTGAATGACAAACCTGAAAAAAGTTAGCAGACAATGTCATCGAGTCAAGAGGAACTCAAGGCTTTCACACCTGTCATTCAGTCAAGGTGCAACTTTATTTACCATGGTATTTACTGTGGGACATTTGAATTTGTGATGCAAGGAATTGCTTAAACAAATTTCCTTCTGTGTTCCATGTGAAGGCAGTTTTGCTAAAGTGACATTTTATTTCTCTTTCAATGAGCACATAAAGAGAGATATGGAGAAATTTTTGTGCAAGAAGTATTGTGGTAAAAATTTATTCAAGCTTGTATTTCTAGTCTCATGGCAGAGCTTTAATCCAACGAGTGTTTCCACCGGGTAGCGCATGATGGGTCAGCCTCTAGATACATATAGAGGTTAGCTGCGATATCAGCGAATTTACTTGTCAAATAAGCAATGGTGAACAAAAAGCAGTGGCATTCCCATGTGGCATGGGTCCATCCCTGAGTAAGATAGGCCATTTAAAAGATACATTATGCCTGTAAAGATGCAGTGACTTGGTGATGGGAAGCCACCAACAATTATGCCCCCTATTATCAGGGGAAAGGGCAGCAGCTCTTCTTCGCATTAGTGAAGGTGGTGGTAGTCAGTACAGCAATACTCATTTCACTACAGGCATGGTAACATTAACATTAATGGCTGTAGTACTGTGATGTGGAAGGCAAGGGAAAACACCACATTAACATCCCGAGGAGTCGCAGGTCTTCCAACTTTTAAATAATCAGACCTGATGAAATTCTCCCAGGTAAAACATTCTGGAGGTAAAGTAGTCCCCCATTTGGAAATATGAAGGAAGTAATCAAACAGGTAAGGGGTGAAGAAAACCTTATTGTTTTAGGTGATTGGAATGCTGTCATCAGTGAAGGTCAGGATTGAAGAATAACCAGAAAATATGGATTAATAAGTTGAAATAAAAGAGAATAAAGACTGCTGGAATTCTTGGTAGAACACAAATTAGTGGTTGCCCACACGCTTTCTAAGAATCACATGTGAAGAAGATATGTGAGCATGGAAAATGCCAGGAGACAGATGAAGATTTCAACTTGACTATATTTTAAAGCAAATTTATATTAAGGAACGGCTTAGCAACCAGATAAAGGACTGCAAAAGCTACCTGGGGCAAATATTGACAGCGTTCATGTATAAATATCAAAATAGGGTTTCAGGAGGTCGCTAGAGAAGTTCTAGGGAGAAGAAAATTTGTTAAGAAAAAGCCATGGATCACAGATGATGTGTGGCAGAGTCTTAATTTCAAGCGCCGTCACCAAGACCAGCCACCTGGCTGAGGTCGTTGCCCTGGGACCCTGAGGTACCCGCTACCGCCACCAGGGTACGTGGAACCTAGCACCAGGGAGGCACTGCGAGAGTGAGATGCGGACAATACGGCAACGAAGAAGGACTATCGCATGTGAGAGGCATTGAGCAAGTGTATCGCTTACCATCGCAATAAACGTGGTCGAATTTACTTTCGTTTACTTTATTGAAATGAGGTTTATTGCCGGAGTAGCCCTTCAAGTGATGACCCCGACGTGATTACTGTGCTTTGAATGTGCGCACAGTACCAGATTGCTACCTCGTCCCCCACATAGAGGACTTTTCCTCTTCCCTGAGTGGTGCCCGAGTTTTTTCCACCATAGACTTAGTAAGGATATATAATTAAATTCCTGTAAACCAGGAAGACATCCCCAAAACCGCCATTACCACACCTTTTGGACTTTTTGAATTTCCATTCGTGTCGTATGGACTCCGCAATGTGGCGCAGACATTTCAGAGATTCATTGACGAGGTGCTCAGAGGCCTCGATTTCACTTATGCCTACTTGGACAATATTTTGATCGTCTCTAAGGACGAGGATGAGCACGAGCCCCACCTAAGCGAACTTTTCCTTAGGCTTAGTGATTATGGTGTTGTTATTAATCCTTCTAAGTGTGTTTTTGGTGTATCTCAAGTGACATTTTAGGTTATAGTGTCAGTGTTGACGGCACAAAGCCATTAAAAGACAAGGTTAGTGCCATCCAAGAATTTCCGGAGCCTGTTACTATTAAGCAATTACACCAATTTTTGGGTATGGTGAACTTTTACAGACGTTTTCTACCCAACACGGCGTCATTACAGGCACCACTTAATGATTTATTGCATGGTGGAGTGCGAGGCAATGACGAGATTACGTGGACGCCTGAATTGCGCCTCTCGTTCCAAAAGTGCAAAGACGCCCTCTCCAACTTTGCCCTCCTCGCCCACCCTTTTCCCTCCCTCCCCCTAGGCCTTTTTACCGACGCCTCGGATTTTACCATGGGGGCAGTTCTTCAGCAAAAAACTGACACCGGCTGGAAACTGTTGGGTTTCTTCTTTAAAAAAGTCAATGCCGCAGAGAAGAATTATAGACCATATGATAGGGAGCTATTACCAATTTACCGTGGAGTTCGCTACTTCAAACACATGTTAGAAGGGCGAACTTTCACAATATTCACTGACCACAAGACCTTGATATATGCATTCCATCAAAAGTCTGATAAGTGCTCACCCCGGCAATTCCGCTACCTTGACTTGATAGGCCAATTTTCAACGGATATCCGTCACGTAGCGGGGACCAATAATGTTGTTGTGGACGCTTTGTCCTGAGTTGAAGAAGTCACTAATGTTATTGATTTTGAAGCACTAGGCCGTTCCCAGGAGACGGACAAGGAACTGGCCTTCCTTCTCAACTCCCAGTCATCATTAATCCTGAAGAAAGTGCCAATCCCCGGGTGCAGTGTTCAGTTAATGTGTGATACGTCAACCTCAAACGTTCGACCATATGTCACACCAGCTTTCCGTCGCCAAGCATTCAATTCAATCCATAACCTTGCACACCCTGGAGTGAGAGCCACCACCAAATTAGTGACTACTCGTTTTGTGTGGCCATCAATAAACAAAGATTGCCATCAGTGGTCTCGTTCGTGCATCCCCTGCCAGTGATCCAAAATAACACGGCACGTCTCCTCACCCCTTTCTGATTTCACTCTGCCAGGAAGGAGATTTGAACATGTCCATATTGATCTAATTGGTCCCCTCCCCATATGCCGTGGTTATCGCTACTGCCTCACATGTGTAGACCACTTTACACGGTGGCCTGAGGCCATTCCTGAGGGAGACATCTCCGCCAAAACCGTGGCACGTGCCTTCCTTGGGGATTGGTTGTCACGCTTCGGCATGCCTCAGAGAATCACCACAGACCAAGGCAGGCAATTTGAGAGTGCTCTTTTCCACCAGCTCTCCAATATAGCAGGTGCAGTCCTCTTGAGGACATCGGCATATCATTCGGCAGCAAACGGGATGGTGGAGCGCTTCCACTGCCAATTAAAATCTGCCATCCGCTGCCACAACACGCAGCAGTGGGTGGATGTACTGCCGGCGATACTCTTGGGTTTCCAATCTGCACTGAAGGAGGATATTCAAGCCATTCCAGCAGAGCTCGTATATGGTGAGCCACTATGCCTTCCGGGCGAGTTCCTTTCCCCCACCAATGGCCCCACCCCCAACGCCACCTACTTCACCTCCCAGCTCTAGGAGCACTTCCGAGGCCTGAGTCCACGACAAGCAGCACGCCATGGCTCACGGCATGCCTTTATGTTTAAGGACCTGCCATCAACGTCCCACGTTTTTGTGCGTCATGATGCAAGTCATGATACCCTCCAGGCCCCTTACAATGACCCGTACAAGGTCCTTCAGAGGGATGGTAAAACCTACAAAGTACGTTTGCCAAACCGTGATGCCAACATTGCCATTGACCGCCTGAAACCTGCCTACATCATCTCTGAGGAGCCATTCATCCCTGAGGAGAGGAGCGAAATTCTCATCCCAGCCACAAGGAGGCAGCCAGCAGCCCATGTGTTGCCATCTCCTAGCATCCCACCAGCTGATGGCCCAACTATTACACCTGCAGCTCAAGGGGCAGAACATACACTGCCTAAAGGCCGCCCTAAGAGGCATGTCCGTTTCCCTCAGCATCTGCTGGACTACCAACTCTAACCTTTTCCAATTTTTTTTTCCTCCAAATATTTGCCAATTTTCTGTCTTTTCTTTGTTTTCCCTTTTTTTTCTCTCCACACTAGGGGGGTGATGTGGCAGAGCTCTTAATTTCAAGCGCCGTCACCAAGGCCAGCCACCTGGCTGAGGTCCCTGCTACCGCCACCAGGGTATGTGGAACCTAGCTCCAGGGAGGCGCCGCGAAAGTGAAATGCGGACGAAACGGCAACAAAGGACTATCGTGCGTGAGAGGCATTGAGCCAGTGTATCGCTTACCATCGCAATAAACGTGGTCGAATTTACTTTCGTTTACTTTATTGAAGTGAGGTTTACTACCGGAGTACCCCTTCAGATGTCTTAGATCTCTTTGAAAAACACAGAAAGTATAAGAATGTGAATACTGTGGAAGGACAGGCTTCCTACAATAGAATAAGGAATGAGATTTTTTGGAAAGCAAGGAAAGCTAGAGAAGCTTGGATAAGGAACATATGTGAGGACGCGCAAAATAACCTCGTACGAGCAAAAGTGGAAGCGGCTTATAGAATAGTGAGGAACCATTTCAAGGAACAGAGTAAAAATGTGATACTATATGGGACAAGTATGGATATATTTTAATTTGAAACAAAGATAAAGGAGAGAGATTGAAAGAGTACCTTGAGGAGTTATACAACAGAAGCAAACTTAGCTAAAAAATTATGGAAAAGGAAAGTGAAGTAGAAAAGGCTGATGGGAGCCAGCATCTTAAGATAGAAATTTGACTCTGCAATAAGAGACCTAGGAAAGAAAAAGGCCCCAGGAATAAATGATATTCCAGTGGAGCTAATAAAAAAATGCAAGATAAATGTTCTTAACTCAACAGAGAAGGACTTGAAGAAGACTGACAACTATGGAAAGGACAATGAACAGATATAAGCTGAAAATCGACAAAAGCCGAATGACCAATGGTAGATGAAGCAAGAAAGAAATAGTCAGTAGAATAGCACATGTAGAGAGCTTTCTACAAAAATAAGAATCTTCTTACAGCTGAGAATACATACTAGCATAGAAGTAAGGAAACAATCAATCAGGTGCTACATATGTAGCATTTTTCTCTATGGAAGCGAGGCTTGGAGGTTGACAACAGCAGAGATGTCAAGCATGGAAGCAAATGTAGTGCTACCAAAGAATAATGAAGATAAAATGGATCGACCGTGTAAGTAATGAAGCAGTGCTAAGAAGAGTGGGGGAAAAGAGAAGTCTTCTAAAAACCTTAAGCAGAAGATAGAACAACTTACTTGGCTACATAATGAGGCTGGTGGCCTGATGAAAACGATTGTAGAAGGATTGTTGAAGGGCAGGTGGAATGGAAGAAGGGCAAAGAATGGCCTCCAATTAGTTACATAGGACAGTTAATACAGGATGTAAAAGAGAAGAAATACATTGCTATGAAAAGGCTAGTGTATATGAGAGAGGAGTTGTGAGATGCGTCAATCCAATCTTAGGCTTGTTGACTAATGATGATGTGGTTACTGAACTAGTGAGCATATCGAAGGTGAAAAAGAAGACCCTGTCTTATATTCAGGGCTACTTTCCCCAGATATCTGAGACTTAAATTCTCATTTATGCAGATTGAAAATGAAAAAGTGAAAAGCATCAGTTCCCCCTGATGTTCAAGTTGAGGCTTGGGGTGGTATGGTAATTCCTGCTGCAGGAAAAATAAACTTACTGTGTTATATGAGGAAAAAATCCAAGTATACATATTATATACATATATTTCTAATAACAGATTTCAATAGCACCATACTGCTAGTCCTATATCCTGAATATAGCTTAACCTCGCCGAAAGAGTGAGCAGTATATGTACTTCGAAGCAGAGGTTATTAAGGAAAATTAAGATGTTTTTAATGGAGTTAGTAGCTTACCCCAAGAGGGTAAAATAAATACTAAGGAATATGTTATTTGTGTATGCAAGCCACCTACTTAATTGCTTCAGAACAAACCCTTAGTTAAAGTTAGAATAAAAAAGGCAGGTAAAAAAGGGTATGCATTGGCGCAGCGAGGGGGGGTGGGGTTTGGGGGATAAACCCCCCCCCCAGAGCTCAGAGAAATTTTTAAGTTAAATCTATGTTACTTAATTGGATTAATATTGCTTATAGAATAGTGTGAGTATTGACAAAATATCCCTCCGAAGGCCGTAAAACTCAGCATTTTGAACAATTTATCTTAAATTTTTTTCTGGCGGAGGGCCCCCACAACTCCCGCTTACCCTAGTGGGTATACCACATCCCCAGACAACCCAGTATTAGTTGCGCCTGAAACCCCCCCTAGCCTAAATTTCTAGCTGCGCCCCTGAGGGTATGGTATAGAAAATTTGCCAACTAGATCCTAAGGCATAAGCAAGAAATTAAGTTATTCAGGAGAAGCCGTCTGGAAAGTTGAGATTGGATTTAGTGCCAACCAAGCCAACGTGAGATATTTTCATGAAATCCAATCCCTAGAACAGCCATATGAAAAAATTTCAGGGAAACAGTGCTACTCAGTATTTGATTTAAAGAGATTTTTCAGGAGATGTGCTTGGATGGGTAATTATCTATTTTACACCGCTTTTCAATTCCCTTAAGCTGTTGTATGTACCTCAGGATGCCTAATGGTATCAGTAATGCCCCGGAGATTTTTCAAAAGTAATTTAGAAAAATTTTGGTGTTAAGCATGGAATTATAACCATTGTGGATCATGCATTATGCAATCTTAATCATTGGATGATCAAGGTTCCGATACAATAGCCCTATGTGCAATCCCATGTAAAAAAAATTATTAATTATATTTTGAGTTAGTTTCAGTTTATACTGGAGATAGTTAATATAAATACTGGATATAAATGTTTCTCCGGATGAATGATATTTATCCTACAGTATTTAGTGTTCTATATGAACAAAATAATTTGTTAATACAGGCATTTTTTTCGATAATACATGACGTATTCTTGAATAAGGCTTTAGCTTTTTGGGAGTGGAAACAGAAATTTTTTTATTTAGTTATTTCCATGTCAACGAAAACAGTTCTATATGGGCTTTACACCAGGGTTTTCATTATATTTAACAATTTAACATGCAAGAAAAACCATGCCTTGAATAGGGGCAACCTTCCGAGGTGAAACTCTAACATGCTACCTTCGGTTGGGCAGGCAAGGATTTTACCCTGACTCCACCGAGGTCAGCAATTGCCGAGAAAATGTAAGGGTTAATGCATGAAGATAGGAGTTGTGCTGGGAAAATTGATTATCATAATCCTATCAGATTTTCTTTGATGATTAATTGCTTTTAGGGAAAAAGGAATCATGGGACCAATCCTGCTTCCTCAACAAGACAATAAACTCCAGACACAACAGGAACACATAGCCATCATGTCCGGCAGTGACATGTGTGCAGTATATAAATGCATCGAGGGCCCTATCCAAGTTTTTTATAAGAGTATTGTTTTCTTGTACTCAAAGAGCAATTATATTAAGTAATCATTATAATTATACCAAACATAAAAGCATTTGTGGTCAAGCTAATGGTCCTAAAATTTTCACAATTCTCCTCTCTCATCTTTTTGGGCTGAGAAATAATAATTTTCCTCTCAAATTTCCTTGGCATCATGGATGGCAAATATAAAAATATCAAGTCACTAAATTGGAGTAGACCCTAATTAATTTATTTCTTTTTATCACAATCGTGAAATCTCCCTTTTCCTCTCAAATATGGAAGTGTAGGATATGCTTATACATTCCTTCAGAAAGGACTGAGAAAAAATTGAAAAGGCACAACAATTTTGCTAAAGATGTAATTATTTTTTAAATTTCATGTGCAAAAACTACCCTTTTCACTTTTCCCATCTATGTAAAGATGATGTATATTATTTTGGCAGATAAATGAAGAGGTGAAAGAATATAAAATTTGCTTATCTGAATGTTAAGGAGCAGGACTTTCTCCATTCTCTAAACTTCAAATATCGGCTACAGCATAAGCATATAATGAAAAATGATAAATGCATATGATGGATATGAAATGAAAATTTTTTTTTCGGTCTTGTATTGAAATTTTTTATGCAAAATCATTTGCATGTATGCATGCAAATGCATTTATGAATTAACCAATACATTTTTGAATCGGTTACCTTTCCATCAGCTTCTAAGTTCACATAGTCTCCTGCCTCTTCCTCGCTTGGCAGTGTCATAAAAGTTGGCAATTGAGGATAGCGACATTTCAGAGCCCTAGGCCAAGGCTTGCCATCACGACTAGCTGTGCCATTCTGACCGTAGCTTCTCTTCAGATGACCCATCTGTGATGCTGCAATTCCTGCTTGTGCAATCTCATCAAACCGCTTCTTGACACAAGTGGGATCAAGGCAAGGAGAGCAGATCTGTGAGAGAATGCCAGGATTATTTTCAATAGCCCAGATTACAAAAATAACAAGGATATAATTATTTTCCTTTAGATATAATTCTTTCCTAAATTTCATCTGCAGAAACTAAGGTTTTCAATTTTCTAACTCATGTAACAATGGTTTAAACTTTATGTAACATGTAAAGAAGGCATGAAAGGTGATGAAAAAGTATAAAATTTGGTCACTTAAATGCTTAAGAGCAAGATTTTTCCACTCAATTCAAAACAAAATGAATACCTGGTTCAGCAAGACATAAACAGCAGTTTAAAAGCAACAAAATTATAGAACGACTATTACATGAAATGAGTTTCACTGTCATCCATGGTAAAATTTTATATGAAATCCTTTGCCTGTATGCAAGTGCTTTAATGTATTAATCAATACATTTATTTATTTGCTTACTCTTCCGTCAGCTCCTAAGATCATGTAGTCTCCTGTCTCTTCCTCCGTTGATCGTGAGATTAAAGATTCAAAAAGGTCAATTTCCTTAGCCCATGGAACAGCCTCAAGGTCACCACTTCCCTTGCTGTCACCATCATAGCTGCTTTCTGCACAACTACTCCCTGATTCAGCAAATCTCACTCCTGCAGTTTGTTCAAACTGCTTCCTGTCATCTGTGGACCCAACCTGTAGAGGAAACCAAAGAAAGTGATGAAAAAAAGAAATATAAGTCCCTTATTGGAAAGTTAAAAAGCAAGATGTTTTTTAAAGATAAGATAAGAGAACTTTTTCAAAACTTTGACTACCAGCAGCAGTTGGTACACATATGAAATCAACAGTGGCTAAAAAGCATTAAGGCTAACATAAGACTAAAATGATAAATTTTACTGCCATCGATTGAGGAAATGTTAAGTAATATTTCTTGCATGCTTGCCCGGCACATAGCCTGCTTTGGGGGCTTCAGTGCCTCCTATTCCTCCTCAAATATTCTTTTTACTTTGTGGCAACTGTATGCAATACTTCCTCTTAGGAGGCGACTATATCTCAGGGAGACTTAACCTCAGACTTTCTATTTACTACAGAAGGTTGTGGGTTGATATCAGAGTCTCAATTTTGAAATTTGCTCAAAATGGGATAATATCAAGTAATGCTGCTAGAGGATAAGAGTTAAAAATATTTTTTTTGAAAAAAAGAGATTGATTTCAGAAGCAACACCAATGGAGACCCAGTCATGCATTCATACATTATTCATTCCAATAAAAACCAATGATAACTTTAAATTTCACCAACATCCAAACGAAATAATATTTTGATTTATGATTCGGCAATGGGAGGGAATTGACAACAAATTACCTGACAGTGTAGTCTACCTGGGCATGGGCGTACCCAGAATGAAAACTATGGGGTGGGGGGGGGGGGGGCAAAACTAGCTGTGGTCATTCAAGTTGTAACTTTTTTGCACAGAAAAGGTTAATGAAACCAAAATTTTAAGGAGATGATGACAGCAATTTAGTAGTTTTTATAATTATTTGCTTGAAAAAATAATTATTTTTATTTTAGTTCCATGTGTAATACTAATATCATTTTCCTTCAAAAGGAAAATTTGTTCATAACTTTTGCTTTGGGCTAAATTTATTTTCGCTTTTAGGGGGGGGGGCAGTTGCCTCCCCCCCGGGTACGCCCATGTACCTGCCTATCATTCAGGACCACCCCAAAGAAAATTTCCGGCTACATGCCTCATGTACGCATCTGCGTTCAGGGCCGGATTAAAAGGGCCCAAGGGGCCTGGGCCCTGGGCCGCCCGCCAAGCATTAGCCTTCTGCCAATATAGAGGTAAATCTCACAAAATCGAAAAAATACATCATG
This sequence comes from Ischnura elegans, assembly GCF_921293095.1. NCBI lineage: Eukaryota > Metazoa > Arthropoda > Insecta > Odonata > Coenagrionidae > Ischnura > Ischnura elegans. The sequence continues at coordinate 66,228,536 of NC_060259.1, read as the reverse complement.
CATGAGGGGATTTGAAGTGAAGCTGGGCTGTTTTTTGGTTAACGTATAGTCGTCAACATTGACGTAAATAAATGCTGATTGTTGAAAATTGTGTTACTCGCATTTCCTGTTATTACGTTACAAATTGCGACACCTTGAAACAGGGGGGCCTCCCACCAAAATGGGGCCCGGGCCACCCACGTCCAAAATCCGGCCCTGTCAGTGTTACAGTATTAACCAACACATTTCTGAGTGACGTACCTTTTGATCGGCTCCTAATTTCTTACAGCCTTCTGTCACCTCCTCATTAGGTAGTGACCTTTCCCGTTCGCGACGAAGTAGCTCTTCAGCCCACGGCACGGGCTCGCCGACCCTTCTCGCAACGCCGTCGCCATCATGGCTGCTTTCCGCATTAATCTTCTCCGATTCATCAGGTCTCACCTCTGGAGTCACGTCAACGTCCACCTCGTCACCTGAGAAATCAAGGCGAGCCCAGCGCTCCAGTGTGGGTGTGCCAGGATAATATTGTAGAGCCTTTGAGATCAAGTACGAGAGGAGCAGAATGTATATGAGGATGTCTATGTACGCAAACAGACGAGCCCATTTTTTAATCTTCTCAACGATTCTATTAGCCCTCCTAACTTGTCGCGCCTCTTGTTGCTCTTTCTGACTCTTCACGGAACGGCTGGAACAACTAATCTTTTCTTTTCTGATGGTCATTTTGTCAACTATACACTACAACAGCTCCTGCGACCAGTTTTGAGCCTTTTCACGTCCGAAAAACGGATAAAACTGATGAGGTTGCAAGCAAAAATCACTGGAAGAGTGCGAACTCGACTCTATCGCCGAGCGTACACAAATGAAACGTTAACATTGTTGGATTGGTGATTAACGCACATTGTACCTGGCAAGTCTTCAAATATCTCTTCTACTCGTCATTGTTACAGATAATCGCTCCTATGACTATCCTTTTTCGCATCGGAGTAACGGATTTACCAACTGCCAGCCTAACTCCTATTAACGTACGCTAAAATGTGATCAAGGCACGTCGTCAGAGGGCTTAAGACACACCACTCCCCTCCCTCGCTCCCCTCTCCCCCCTCCCCGCGTATTCCCTTGTGACGACTGCCCGCCATGCATCCTCTGAAAAGACCAATAGCCTAGATGAATCTACTATATACTACCCCGCAAGCCGCCAGAATAGGCGGGTGGCAGGGGCTGTTAGGACACCAGCAGTATGTAAAAAGCAAATTCTCTCACTAGAATACGACTAGCATTTATGGTTCGGGGGAAAAACGAATTCCCGTATCTATTCGTTCGGCAAAATGTATCTCTTAATTTATAGCTTCTATCAGACCTGGAAATATAGTGGGGCTTTTTACTCTGAGGAACTGTTTATACGGTAGATTAGCTCGTACAAGTTAATGTCTGCATGCATGCACGTCAAAATGCACCGTGCAAACACTCAACTTGTGCAAATGCATGAACAGAAAATAGAACCTGTTCTAATTTCATCCATGCGTTTGTTCATGTTCCGTTCCAGTCCATAAAAATCAGAAATTAACTCGTACGTGGTATTTTGTCGTGTAAACAGGCCATAACACTCCGCCGTTTTTCAATTTAGTCGCTGCCGCAACTGAGGTGACCTTGGGGCGAGGCTCTGAGCGCTGATACGACGCAGGATGCTAGCAGGTAGCAGAGTACCATGCTAGCTGGTAGCGCTTGGCTTAAATAAGGATTATTAATACCTTATCAAACGAAGAAAACTTTCCGACCTAAGCCAGTTTTAATGTGGTTATTAAGTCATGTTTTCCTGAGCTCTGTGCCTCATGCAAGCATCGGTAACCTCAGACGATGTAAAACTCCTATCTACTCGTATAGAAACTAGGTCTTTGTGACGTCACGTGGAGTGGCATCGCATTGGCGCCAATCTGGCCTTTTTCAAAAGAGGATAAAATTGGCCCTTGCCATTCGTCTAAACCGGTACGTCTAAAACCAAAAAAATTGTATATTATGAATACACTAATGGTGGGTAACGAATCGCAATCAATGCCTTTCGTTTTCTTTGATGAAGAAAACTACCCTATTATTAGGAAACCAGTCTTGGCGCTGACTGTTACTTTTTTAATGGTTGTTGACTTTCAAATATACTTCCCGCCACCTGGAGTCGCTATTTGGCTAAATGGTGAGTCATGCACGTGCCTACGCAGTGACATGACTCCAAAGATTACTGTAGGAAGTTTATACAATGTAGCTATAACTTCTTGCGATATCCTGTTTTGGATTATTGGAGAGCATACGGTGACTTCTGGCCCTATATAAGCGCGATCTGTACACTGGTGGTTCATCATTAACTCAGCCGACCTCCAGGAGGTGAGCCGTACGCATCAAGTCGACCACTGCTGAGGATCTTTCAGAATCAAGGTGAGTTTGCTCAATATACATCATCATCGCTGGTCAATAATCCTAACATTGGTTTGACGCAGCTCTTTACTTAATTTTTCAACATGCTAATATTTTTATACCTACGTATTTTTCCTCTTGCACATCCTTCTTTACGCGTTTTATACATTTCAATCGAGGTTTTCCTTTTCCGTTTTGCCATCTGCTTGTCCCTCGACGATTGTCTTCATCAGACTACCATGTTTCCAGATATGGTCTATAAAGTTGTTCCGTCTTCTTGTAAAGGTTTTCATGAGGCTTCCCATCTCTCCTAGGATTTTCTCTTTACATACTCGGTCGATCCATTTGATCCTCATTATTCTTCTGTAGCACCAAATTTCGAAGGCATCTACCCTTGATTTCTCCGCGGCTGTCTTTGCCCTTGTCTCACTTCCGTGGAAAATTTAGCGTAACGTAAGGACGGAATTTAACTCATGCAATAGGTTTGACATTTTAACCATCTTTGATGGCCATACATTATTGATATCATAAAAAAAACTTAAGAAATTGAAAACTGCGTTTTTAAATGCAATATTCCTTGAAATAAAAATCATTTTACACGGAAATAAATAAAATGGGGAAAAATGTCAGCCGTTGCAGTTGTTGGAGCAGTTTTTGGGTAAACTGCTCCTCACTTTCGATCACCACGAACCAGAAGGAAAGAAATCAAATTCGTGTTACGGACTGTTGCATTCGGTACGCATTCACCGGAAGATCATGACGTCATGATCGGGTAATCCTTACTCCGCGCATTTTATCTTCCAGTAACTCGATAGCAAGTCTTATCGAAGTTGCTAAGTCGTTAGCTTATTGAAAATCTTAACTAACGACAATTGGTTTTCTCTACGCTTGCTTAACGATATTTTCTCGGTAGCACTAATGAAAAATGTCGCTAGCTTATCCGGGTGCTTGAGAGCACGTCTTAAGCTTATCGACGCCCGCCATAATGTTTTTCGGTATCGGTTTTAAAGTTCTTATTTCTGCTACAACAAAGCGATTTTACTAGCGAAAGGTATTTTTACTTGAAAAATTATAGGAACACTTTTGCGAAGGAGGTGGAAAGCATTAAAAACGTTTTGCAGTAATCAATGATTGTAAAAAGTGGCAACAGAGACATTAGTTTTTGCGGGGAAGTAAACATGCTGTTTAAAGTAGATTTAAGAAAGTTATTTACCTTGTGGAAATTGGTGTGAAAATAATATTTACACATTCCAATTATGGTGCTTCGATTATTTTTAGTCGGTAGTTTCTTTCGGCTCGATTGATGGGACTTCACTTTTTAGGTAGGGTCTAATCACTCTTGAGGAAAGAGCAAATGTAATCAAGCATCTAGTGCAGAGAAGACGACTTAGGAATACTCAGAATCCTAATTTTCGCCGGAGTTTTAATTCAGAACAATCTTTTGAATAACCACCAATATGGCCCTAACACGGACGGATTCTTTGACGCCTTTTTGGCTGGCTAAAGCCACCGTTCACGAAAAAAATAACGGTTTCCCTCTTTTACTCAGAACTCATTGGTCGCCACTTTTAACTTTTGCAATGCTGTTAAACTAAGTCCCATCGAAAAATATGCCTGTGCTTTGATGGGTACATGCATACACTTATTTTAGTATCATTTGCAGTTGCTGATTGCAGTGATTTTCTATGCCTAATTGTGGCTACCAACGATTAACCTATGCTACGTTTTGCTTTTGTGTGAGTTTAATCAGTAAGTCGATGGCTCAACATGGTGGGTGACTATGAAAATATTTATATTACTTCCTTAAATGCACATTTTTTTCTGTTTACCTTATTGTGCTTATCTTCGCTTTGCGTAGAATATAATTATAAGTAACAAAAACACCAACAACATTAACACTTCCGTTATATTTACTCAAGAAATTGACACTAAAAAGCGTTAAGTATGTGACACGAGTTCACAATCACAACACTCGCGATGATCCCTTCCATGACATCCGCGTAATCTCGGTATTTTTATCAACGAATTGATTTCAAACATCCCAAAATATTTTTAAAAATATTTTTTATTTTGTACTTGATAATGACCTAAACGCGTTGTACGGACAATAAACTTGTGGAATATTGCCATCTTCGTGTTATTTTTAAAAATACTTAGAATGTCATTCCACTACATAACGCCTGCTTCTGTTACTTTTATCCCAAAATATGATGAAAGTGTCAATAAGTTTTTCTAATTGAATAACTACCACTGTGGAAGTTGTGGACTTAGAGCGAAAATAAGGCAAACGATGTAAGCAAGCCGTGGCTGAAGATGCACTCCGAAATTTACATTGCTACAATACTAATAAAAATAATTGTCACCACTAATTACGAGAGTAAAATTATTACAGGCGTCGGTGAACGAGTAACTAGCAGACAAAGTCCTCTTCAAGATAATTATACTTGAAAACTACGATACACCATGCACCAAAAGTTGCCGATATTCTTCCATCGACGACTGTTGAATCCTTGAATATACACGCATATTTACACTAATTTCCCCCTTATTTTATTTTATGGATCGTTCTTCATGGAAATGTATTACGACACATCATAAAAACAGTAAATGAATCCACTACTAAAATAATACTCATCAGTTTTTTCCATCATCTATTATTCTTTTCCAAATCAACCGGTGCGTTCTTTCGCAGCTTTTTGTTTATTTGTGGTGACTATTTATCGTTTATTAGTGACCGTAGTTAGGCATTGGCTCTTGATGCTACCGAACGAATAAATCTAGGCATTGTGATTGGTTGAAAATTCAAGCCTCACTCGCAGGCGCCGACGGTGTATTGTTTGCTATGGACGAGCCGTGGTCTTGTTTTGCAACGAGGAGCTGTCGTTAAGGTTAGATACAGAAACTCACTTTCGACAAGACAGTATCGTTGCAAAGAGAGGACTTTCGTTAACAACCTGTTAACTACAATTCATTAACGAGTAAGAGAAAGCCCCTATAGATAAGAAGGATAGATGAGAACGTCCGCTTTCCGCACAGTGCCCAAAGCTGTCTTGTCCGCGACTGTCCGTATTCCTCACATTACCCCTGACCCCCTAACCCAACTTTCTTGACCGCGAGGGTCCACGCGTCTTATACTGAGGCTACGCTTACGGAAATAGGTTGTCTCTCTAATCTTAAGCAGATTGTGTATGTCTGGCAGTGGCGAATACATATGGGGGCGCAGAGGGTGCGCCCCCCCCCCCTTGCGGGACTATCTGCATCAGGGGCGTAACTAGGAATATGCTTTGGGGGGGATGGGAGGGACTGGGGGTGAGCCCCCCCCCCCTCCGAGCAACAGGGTGTCCGAGAAAATTTTTGAAAAATTACATGCCTGGAAATACATTTTACATCATTTTGGCATTTTAAATTTCACTTTGAGTTAATGCAGTAATTATATATAAAAACTAGACAATAATTTAAAATATTTTTTTTAATTTCTCTGAGGCTTCGGATCTATCTCCCTCCTCCCCCTAATAGTTACGCCACTGACCGGCATTGCCTAGCATTGCAGAACCACAATTGTATCTTTTTTATATCATAAGATAGCATTATCTTGTATACGTGTAAAGACAGCTTAAATGAAACTTTCTCAAAGTTTGCATGCGACTTATTTTTCATTCCGATAATAGTGAAGGTAGATCAAGAAATATTTTGCGCCCCACGCTCGAGTTTTTCTGTATCGGCTGCTGATGTCTGGTGCCTATTCGAGAATCTAGGCAAGTGAGACGCCAACTACCGCCCGAATTCGGAAGTAGAGCTTCGAGGATAGCAAACAATCACCTTACGAAACCACGTTGAGAGATCATTGCAATGGGACTGCATAGAGGAGACCGAATTCCATCCCGTAGAAGGGAGATTTCTGTTGCCACTTCGGTCGTATTTTAATCAGGTTTCAAAAATTTCCGCGGCACGACGATGTGTGCAATGCGATCCACTTCTTCTCCCAATATTTGGCAGTTTAATATTTGTTATTGCGAAGAATAGCATTGAATCGTTATGAATTTGTTAATAACGTCACCATGCATGTAAAATTAGGTCGGCACCCCTAATTATACATTATTTCTCAGTGAAATTTGGATCGACTTGTCCGTCAGCGATGTGAGCGGCGACTTTAATGAACCCACTTAAATGCGCGGTGGGTGACAACTCTTTTAGGAGCGAATTGAGGATCCTCCTTTGGATATTCGTGGATCTTTGACTCTGTTGGGCATTTTCTGATTTCTCGTGTTATTTTGTTGGCATTAAGCTATCATAACTTCGCAGTTGATCGAAAAAAGCTGGCCAAAACCTCAGAATAGATTTTTTTGAGCTAGGACGTTGAAACTTCCCAGATGGCACAGAATCCTCCGTATCTAATTCGTATGCAGATAGTATCCATTGACAAAAAGCGACGGAGCGGTAGTCAATGGATACTATCTGCATACGAATTAGATACGGAGGATTCTGTGCCGTCTGGGTTCGCATTCGTATTTTCAAATAAATTGTGCTTGACTTCCCTGATTATTTCTTTCCTGTGTCTTAACGTTAACAATATATTTCAGGTCAAAGCTGAACTTATTTAGCGAATAACGACCACCCTCGATTTTTTTATAATAATTGTCCAAATTTAGCAGTGGTTTCATGAATAATTTTATTGACAAAAATGTTATACCATCTTAATTAACACTTATTTTTCTTAAATTTGGAGGGTTTACAAAGATTTTTTTTCATCATTGACCATAGATTGATAACAAAATGGCGGAGCCTGTTTTCAGCCAATTTTTTTTACATAAACGTAGAGAAAAAGTAGATACTTCCGCCAAGTTACTTATACCACGTCGTTCTATTAAGCTTCTACATTGTGAATCTTAAGTAAAATCTTGCACCAACTTACAACCTGTAACTTTAAATCCTTTTTTCGAGCGTTCGGTCGACTCCGGTTCTGGCCCCCGACCGGCGAGAGTACGGCGACCCAACTAGCGTGTGGATGCGATATGGCCACATTCACTTTTATATCTGGATAATAGATATAATAGTGTTGGAAAATAATCACCAGAAAGTAAAATTAATATTTATTGCTACGATTGACTCTTGTTATGCAAAATGTTCATAATACCACTGCGTTGATTGCATGGAAATATACTTCGATGGTTCTGTCAATTTACGAGAGAAAATAAAAGCACGCAAATGCCGACGCCAGCGTCGTATCTAATTGATTTTATGTATTCGCATTTATGAGTGATACTTCTCAGTTGACATCCATTGCTATAATTCATCATTCAATGTTCCGGTAGTTTATAACCAACGTATTACAATTTTTCTTTTCTACTCTCCTAGGAATAGTGTTTTTTCAATCGGAGTCTCGAATTTATTGTCGTTAGGACCCATTTGAGCAATCACCGTGTGCTATTAGCCGATATTACAGCGACAATTCATAACTTCCTGAATCTTTATTGCTACTTTCCGTTGCGCTAGGTATCGAAATACCACCTCAATACCTAGAAAAAAATCTTCCATGACATTTTAGACTTTATTTTTAGCACTGGCTCGGCGATTCATCCTATTACCCCAATGTTATCATCACAACACTATCCTCTATGCCTCGGCTATAGTGGCAAAGTACGTCATCGCATTCAGCGCCTCCGTCGTTGATAGGAGTCTCGAATACGCAAAACATAATTTGATATTTTGTGTAAAAAAGGTGTTTTTTTTAACTGTTTGATGCATACAATTGGCATAACAGACCAAACCAAAACCTAACCGCATGCGCTCCAGCTCGTCCAAAATCCATCTCAAGAGAATCATATATATCGGCATCCTACTCCAATGAGGTCTCATGAGGGAAAAGTAGCCCGCTTCTCTAACTTAGCTTACGCATTTTACGAGAATTCTTAAAAAAAAAAAAACTAGTTAACGGTCATTTTCGGAATACAGACTTAATGGTGAGTGGACCTTTTTTCGACCCTTTTTGACGGTGATAAAATGTGCAGAATACGGTCGTGACCGTCATGATCAAATGATCAATGAGCGAAATGCGGCGGAATGCACCCAACGAGGTTCTCTCTGCACGAGCTAACGAGCTAAAACTCTTATGACGTCACCGATTCATGAAATTTGGGCGGAAACTTTTGCGTTTTTTACTATTAAATTGTGAAAAAATGGATAAATGAGCAATTTTTTTTCTAGGATTTTAACCTTATCTTTCCCATCAATCTACCAAATTCTATGAACCCATTAAGACCCAACATGTTTTGCAGTGAAATTTATAAATTCTTTTGTTCTTACTTTGTGTAAATACAATCGATAGAATACGTTAATGCAATTATTTTCTAAACTTCTTCACATATGTAAATTTTACAGTATGTTGCAAGATTAGGCCGATAAAGAACTTTCTCAGATAAATCCACTGTACATGAGTATTTCATGCAAAATTCATTCTTATCCTCATAACTTTCATATCCACATGATTGAGACGAAATTCAATGCATATTTATCAAACCATCGAACTAAGGCAACATTACTAGTATTTTCAATTCACCAGTCTTAGCTTCCTCTCCCACATGACTTGAGGGCAGCTTCTGAGGACATAGGACATTTGCACATTCTAGTACAGCGAATTATGTCCACCCATAATATTCATCTTTCCTTTAGAGCTATTGCTTGTTGAAGGGAAGAAAATTAATCATCAAAATATCCTTTGAAATTATGATACTCCTGCAACTCACTAGTTAGAGCCATTAAAATGTCGCCCGAAAATTCACACGTCTTCACAGGTTCCCTTCCAAGTATATATTTCAATGTCGTCCCGACTGACCAGCTCTCATTAAAACTTTGAAACCCGACTTGCGAGGTTTGCCTAAGATATATTGTTTCATTGGCTCCTCCTCTGGAACGTAATCGCTTGCTCTTCAATGGAATTTGCTTGCCGCCCTTATGGGGGCTTTTGTTGCATGTTTGGACATGACTTAGTCATAGGTAGCCTTAATTTATGCAATTTTTCATATTTAGGATGATTATTGGGCTCTTGGTGGTTGTTATTCGCAAAATGTAAATACCGCATCAAAAGCAGAAAGCGATTGTGACTCATGACATCCGCAATTGGAGAAAACCTAGTTTTTTCGCCCGGTATATTCTAATGGGTGAAATTCTCGTTAGTAGGAAAATACTAATGAACCGCTCCTTTTCCTCCGGAAGTGAGAATATCTTTGGACCAATAATATAAAAAGTAGTAGCCATAGTAGTAAAAGTAGTAAGTCATATGGCGTGTGCGGTTAATGTGGAGGTAGTGGTGAACTACTGTTCCAAGCAGCGTCTTCCAACACAAAATCAGATTTTCGGAATGTGTATTCCTTCTTTTAACTCATGTCCTCTACGTTGACCTGCTGTTGCTTTGAAGCAATACGAATTTCGAATCAACTAAAAATTTAATAGGAAACAAGTAATGGGCTTGTATCTTTCATGATAATTGAAATCTAGCATATGTTTTAATAATATTTATCACTTAACATGATTCAACGATAGTCAATGAAAATAAATCTTTCCGACTACCAGGATGTCAGCGAAACTTTTAAATCGCTCTTCATACCTCATTTCATTCTCCCCTATCAAAGCGAGATTTTCACAAAGCACCATCATGTGAAGTAAATATTAACTCCGAAGACACAGCTTTCAAAAGAAATTAAAGTTGCCTAAATAACACGCATTCCCGATGAATTTGAAGTCCTTGAAATAAATGTTGCTTAGAAGTAACATTGGGCGCTAAAGGGTTAAGGAACTGCAGTTTTGTGTATGAGTTAACGATACCAATTTACACATAATTTAATAAATATATTTCTTGACCAATATGTTTAAGAGGTTTGTTATTATTCGTTCTGGATTTTATTTTTTGTGAATATGTTCTTTTATTCTCTTGAGGGTTTTTCAGTAAAAGCGTCCATTAATTTATCGCCTATGTTCCCACATAGTCATGAATTTACGTTCATGGTATATTCATCCTCGGGGCAGGGAATTTGGGCGTGAAACTGGGCGTTTGGTCGCCCCCTAGCTACTTCACCCCCGTCAGTCGCCCGGGTTGCCCAGCCCTTAAGCCGGCCCTGATAATAATAGTAAGATGGCATGGTTTCAACGCATGGCGAGGAATTAATTTACACTTACATTGAATAATCCTCGAGATATATAGAAAAAGTACCAATTTATCAAAATAAACATTCAGTTATATGATTTTGTTCTTTACCGGCTAATGATACTGTTGAAATCATCTCGGTTTCTTTCACCGGGAGAGTTTCTTGAAGGTCGACGTTTCAATAGCCACTACTTCCGATGGCAGAGGCAGCTATCAAAACGTCGGTCTACAAGACACTCACCCAGTGGGAAACCCGAGAAGATTTCACCGCTAATAATACGTGATTGTATGTACTCCCCAGATGTTTGTCAGCGAGTGGATCCGGGTGGATGATCTGCCCGACGAGCTTGAGATCGATGTTTGGTTCAGGGATTTGATAGAGGAGTGTGGGAAACCTGCTGAAGTTCACTTTTACCATGTGAAGGAGACCGGATACGCGTGGGGATTCCTCCGCTTCTCCGACTTAGAAGGGGCAAAGGCAGCAGTTGCATTCGGCGAGAAACCCCAGCCCGAGGCCCCCAACCTAAAGCTCAGGTACTGGCCGAAGCACTCGGTCATCAAGGAAGGCGAAGGACACCATACTCATGAAGACGAATCGGGAGATGAAGACGATGAGGAAAGCGATGAGGAAGACGATGAGGAAGGGGATGAAGAATAGAAAATGAACGGGAAAGTGATGAGAATCCAGTGCGGCTAAAAAATTAAAGCGCACTTGTGATTTGAATTAGAATATTTGAGGAATTGTGAAGTGTTTTAATAAATAATAATGATTTTTCTAAGATAATAGTGTGGCATCTTTTGAGTACCCCACTCCATGGTAGTCAAAACGAAAGTTTTGACCAAATTATTCTTTATATCTAAGGAAAGTGATATTGTTGAATAAAAACTTTTGGGCTATGTCGCCACGTCAATTTTTGGGTGGCCCCAACGTTTCCCGACCGATGCTGGTCGCTTTCTTAAGGGATTCTGAAGAGGTGGGAATTTAAATTCATATATATAGGTATCCGTGTCAGGTGGTGGGGGGAGGGGAGCGGGAGGTTGGAGGAGCGGGTTGTTGATTGTTTTTGCTGATTACGAGTTGCCAAGTACGGCTAATTTTAATGCCGGTGACCCTGTTGAAATTGTTCCTCTCCTCTTTAGATATTTCTATGGCTTCTCTGACGAGTCTCTGTTTAAAACCTTCAACTTTGGCAACAATTTTTGCTCCTTTAAGGTCGATTGTGTGGCCCAACGCTGCGTGTTCGGCTACCGCGGACTTCGCCGACTGCCCCAGTCGAATTGCTCTTTCGTGCTCCTCTAGGATCCTCCTTTTACAAAGACAGTCATATTAGAATAAGATATGGAATAAAAAAAACTTCCAAGCAAATAATTAAAAAATAATAAAGCGCTGGTATAATTTCCTTTAAATTTTGGTTTCATAACCTTTTTCATGTTACAACTTAAACGACCACGGCTTGCCTCTAGTCCTGGGTACGCCATTGCCCCACTCCATTGCAGATTCAACAATAAACTTTGTTATGGCTTTTGGTGATGTTTTTTCGGGTGTACCCCGAGTGCTTATACGGATTTTTTTCCCGACGCTTCGTGGCTATAGCTGGTCACTTTTTCTTAGGGAAAAGTTTAATCTTTCTAAGACCAGCAGCGGCCACGAAACGTCGGGCAAAAACCGAATAAGTGCGCGGGGCTCACCCGAAATAACATCACCTACGGTAGGAATGACCAGCGTGAGCATCAACCAAGAAAAACTGTTTAAGTCCACACGGTATTTATCAGAAAAAAAAACTCTACCGATTTCGTCCTTTTCAGGTCAATGACCGTTGTTAGTAAAGGTCGGAATATATTTTTGAACCTATTATGTCACCATTCCACAATGTGAGCTTGCAAACCATTGATTTAATACCCTCCTCCATGTTGTCGCATTACCGGTTTTATCCTAGAGTTCCAGTACATCCGGAAAATGCTTATAAGAATTATCCAGAAATCAGCTGACGTGAGTTTGCCAATCATCGCCTGTACTATTCGTAATTGCTTCTTCTCATGGTGCAAATCGAATTTTCTTGAAAAATTGTAAATAGGAGAACGGATATTAAGTGCTGAATATGGGAGGCCTAGAGTGATTCTCAATGAACTGAATACAAACTTAACTCAACCAGTAGAATCCTTAAATAATAATAAAAAGGCACTAGTTAAAAAATTGTGGGCTAGCCAACTTTCTAAACAACTACGTGATGTCATTAGTAAAAAATGCACACTACGTGGCCTTCATCAGGTAACATAGATTGTACGGGTGTAATGAAGTTTAGGTGTAGGCAGGAATTTCGTTCGCGGGGGATCCAAAACCAGGGGGGGAATTTTTTTTTGAAAAACAAGGTACTAAGTTGAGGATTTAAATTAATTTTGACACTTTTCATATTCGAAAAAATTTCATTTGTAAAAGAAATATTTTGTAAATTCATGATTCTTCAACATTTTTTTTTATGAAGGAAAATAATTGTGTTTATATATTTCGGGGGCGATCCTGACCTCCGGACATCCCGGACATCCTCGTTACGACACTGGCCAATAACCCATTATAACCCAATTTTGCTTCAAAGCAACATCAAAAATGTATAAATCTTTAGCTCTATTTCCAAAATATCTAAACTACGTATTATTCAGTGGTGCTAATTTTGATGAAAAATATTTATCTGCAACGACAATTATCATTGAGTGAAAAATGTTCATATTTTTAATAATGAAAAATCTTGAAATTTAATTTCTCCCATAAGAAGCTCCGGGTTAAAAATAGTTAACTTGAATGCCCTCATCCCCAATACTATATTTAGGCCTGATGATTGCCATAAAAATTCCTGGACCCTTCGACGAGCATTTGGCAAGTACATGATGTACATCTTACGACAAGATCATTTTGCATCTACAGCGGTTTCCAAACGTTTCTTTACAAATGGAGCGACGCCACTTTCGCCGCAGTTTGGAAATTGAGTTTCGGTAGGTATTTTCTATGGGACCATTAGGAGGGAAATTTGCACAACATTCCCACCTCCTGCAAGATTGTTATTACTACGTCATTAAAGGGTAATGTATGCGGGTCATGTGCAATATTAAATGCCACATGAGTTGTGTAGCTCATGCTAGAAAATAAATACACGTCCAGAACTCCAATTTATTTTCTCTCCTAAATTGACCGAACCATCGAGGTATACTTTCATACAATGAACGCAGTAGATTTATGATGGTAGTTTAAGGGCATACCCAGGATCATAACTAGGGGGGGCATGCCATCGTATAGGGGGGAAAACCAAGTTGTGACATTAGTTTATGAGATTATTTCCTTGAAAAATTAGTTATATTTCAGTTAAATATCTTATACTAATACATATCTTCTTTCGTGGGTTTAAAGAAAATTTGTTGAATGCATTCGTTTCAATTCAATAACTACTGATTTTGCTTAAAGACTTTTGCAATTTTTTTTTCTAGGGGGGTAGCTAACCACCCCTTGACCTTCGCTGGGTACGCCCTTGGTAGTTAAAGGACGTAAAATATATAAAATATCTGCCGCTGGGCCACTACAAATAAGGCCACAGAAATTTAGCGTCACTAAATCAAAATTCAGTTAGATTTGGTGACACTAGAAAACATTTTTCCCCGTGCATGACTTTAAAAAAACGTTACATGACACCAAATAAATCGGTGAGCGAGTTGGAATTGTAGTAAAGCAGAGGATTTTCACTGCAGTTATGAATGAATGTTGCAACTGCCGCCCCACTTCCACCCAAAACCACGCCCCAACAATAGGGTAGTTTCCTTCATTAAGGAAAACGAAAGGCATTGATTGCGATTCGTTACCCACCATTATTGTATTCATAATATACAAATTATTTGGTTTTAGAAATACCGGTTTAGACGAATGGCAAGGGTCAATTTTATCCTCATTTGAAAAAGGCCAGATTGGCCCCCATGCGATGCCACTCCACGTGACGTCACAAGGGCCTAGTATCTATACGAGTAGATAGGAGTTTTACATCGTCTGAGATTACCAATGCATGCATGAGGCACAGAGCTCAGGAAAACATGTCTTAATAATCACCTATTAAAACTGCCTAAGGTCGGAAAATTTCCTTCCTTTGATAGGGGATTAATAATCTTTATTTAAGCCAAGTGCTATCTGTTAGCAAGGTACTCAGCTACCTGCTGGCAGCCTGCATCGTATCAGCACTCATATCCTCGCCCCAAGGTCACCTCACACGGCGACAGCGCGAACAAGAATGACGTTACACAGGGTTTTCCCAGCATTCATACATAATAGTCGCGTTTTCACGCGCATGAATATTTTCACTTTTCATTTAATCGCGAAAAATAGATATCGTCATTTAATAATCTAAAAGCGTGAAATACGTACTCCAGGAGTAATAATCTTTCGATTATGGCAATAAAAAATAATAGGAAACCACCCTATTAAGAGCCGAATGCAACTATTGGACGATCCTCCCGATTGGGCTGATCGACTTCATCCCGCCAATTAGGTCCTCCTCATCATACCCTTAACTGTTATTATTTATTTATTTAATCGTGACCGCAAAAAGGAGGGTTACAAAAATAATTTTGATTTTTTTGGAGAAAATTCCGTTAAACTTAAAAGCACTTCTTAAAATTTCGAAGGATGTCGCAAATAATTAGATTCCATGATTGATTTTTCTTCCCCCTGAATTCATGGGTACACCAAAATCATTCCATACTGCGATCATTTGCACGGGTGATTCCTCCTCACGTTACGCTCTTCTTTTACTTCAGCGTGTTCCACCATGGATTCCTTCAAAGCTCTGCTGTGCTTTATGAGAAGCTCCACTGACTGTGAAAACCGAAGGTTCGACGTCTTGACCTCTCTTCCACCTGAAATGGTCATCAAGATTTTGAGGTAAGTATATTTCACCTTTTCCGTTCTGAGGAATAATGTCCTTCCTCTTGAGAGTGAAAAGTTACTTGTGATAATTTACAGAATTATTTAAATCATTATTTTAGGATTACTTAAAATTTATGATTGTATGTGCTCTGCCTAAGTATATTTAGAATAACTGTTTTGGCTGACGTGATATGATAAATTACGTGTAATGGGATTAAACTGATGAATTTAATTCTTCATAGAATTTTCTTTTAATCTAACTATATCACGTCGCATAACCTTCACTTTATCATTGAATTAGCATTCACTTTTTTGTGCCTTTAATTTGATGCGCTTATTTTATTTCAAAGATTAAAATCCTCACCTCTTCCTCATTTATGATGCTGAATACAGCCTCCTTGTCGATCTTTCTGCTCCACCTTGTTCTCCTTTGGAATAATCTCATTGGTAAATGATAATTTCTTTTAATGCGAATCAGGGTATTGAAATTTATATATCGTAGAACTTACTACTATACCTATTATACCATATCTCTTAAAGGTCAAGCCATCTTCCTCATTGGTTTTGCATGCATTTTCTTTTTCATTTTACTTGTTGGCACTTACTTGCGTCAATATTTTTAATTCCTCACATTCTCTCCATATAGGATGTTGGATCCGACCTCTCTGTTGTCGTGTGCTCTTGTGAGTAAGTCGTGGCTCTCCTATGTCCACGGTGATCCCCAACTGAGGTCTCGCATCCGCCAGCACCTACGCCACGCGCAGCGGCAGCGCAGGGCCAAGCCTCTGAACATCAGAGTGCGGGCATTGCGTGAGGGTCACCAAGGTGTCCCCTTCCTCGCTAGTAACGACAACTTCCAAATGAAGACGATCCACTCGAAGGCAGGTAAGAGCCCGCGGGATATTTATAATTTTCTCTTTTATGTTATAAATGTGTTCTCTATTTCCCGACTGAACTGGATTTTTTATTTTCACGACATAAAATATAGTCAAAATTACAATGCAATACGACCTGAAGTACATAGGTAACTGGGATTTTGGGAATTAAGCTGTTAAAGCATTTTTGTATAGCCGTTGTTAATCTTCTCTCTTCCTTTTTACAGCTATGCTTGGATGGGCAGAATTCTTGGTTTACCCATAGCCATGGAGCCCACGCATACGCGGCCAACACAAGAGATTGGACTACTGTCTGGAAAGTCCGCGAAAAGGTCTTTCTCGAAGTGCGTTAAGGGTGTGAGAATGTAAATGTGATATCGTTCCTTGTTGTATAATTTTTATTTTCAATCTCTGGTTTGTTCATTTGTGTTTCTTTTCTATATAAGTATGGAATTTGTACTTAAGCGTTATATATGATGTAGAATACATCTTTGAAAATATATTCTTATTTCTGTTATTTTACTATCCCTTTCGTTTCCAAATCGTCTACGAAGTTCTGCAGTCTTAAGACTCCTTTACACTCTTAGTTTGAAGCTGTTATGTTCTCCCCTTGGTGTATAATATTGTGTAGATACGTTCGGTCGTCGACCTTTGGGAGCCCATTGGTCTTGGAAGAAAATGCTTTGTACAATTCCATAATAAATTTATTACCTTGCCGGTTTTAATGCTTAGCTCCAGTTTTAAATGGAGAAGTATTTATACTGGTGTGTCCTTTTGGGTATGCCTATATCATACGATGGTAAAGAACAAGTGTGTTTTGTTTTACTCAGTTTCCTACGCATCTCTTATGAGAGGCCACCCAATAAAAGGTACATTTTAAAAGGCACCTACCGACTCCACCAATCCCTGGTATTTACCACCTACCCCTTACCTTGCCACTGTCCATTGTGTATACCTTGCGGTTTATTTTCTCCATCTCCACCGTCTTTCCTTTCCAAAATAATATCTCTGTTGAAATTTCCTTTTCACCGCCTATATATCCACCTATATCATCCAACTGCCGCATTGCAACTTCTTCCCAGTGTTCTATGTGAGGCAATGAACCATACACTTAATCTAAGAACGAATATCCATCGTTCTTCCTTGTGACGTTTGGAAAAGAGGACTGCAGAAATGAAGAATAGAGGCCATAGTGTTTTAATGTAGTATAATTTAATACCCCTTAACAATTTTGTAATGATAGGAAAATAAATATATTTAAAACATTAAATTAAATTGTCATTGGAAATAAAAATATGCAACGACATTGACTGACACCCAATAATTTTATATTTCCTTATCCTGGAGGGTATACCTCTCATCCCAAGTCTTATTTTGCTTAAAACCCCCCCTAGCCTCAATTCCTAGCTGCGCCCTTGCCTTGGGAAACCAAAGTCAGCCCCTACACATTTTCATTTTGGGGATATAAAATTATAGTGAATGAGTTTGAAGTGTTATTCACGAGACTAAAATAACTAAGTATAATCCTTTCTTTGTTAATAATTTGTAATAATTTTTCTGCGGACCTCCTCTTAAATGATAAAAAGCATATGTATTTTCCAGAGGTCTAATAGCATTCACTTCTCGTGCATTTCATAAATCATAACTTAAAAGAAATAATTTGCATTTCCCTCTCACACATTACAATATTTCTCCCTGAACATCTACTCATTCAGCGACTTTAGGGCTATGTAAATTTTCCCTCGGTAATGGTGTTCCAATCTCATAATTTCATTATTTTCTTCGATTTCGAAGATTTTTTTTCAAATTTCGCCCCCGACCTTGTGAGAATCCTATTAGAACCCTTAAGTGTATTCCTGCTACATTGAGAGAATCCCAAATTCATTTGTTCGATCGATTCACAATTTTGCCTATTGTATTTCCAGGGGTCGTTTGATCTCCCAAATAGCATGAGAAGTTACATCGAATCTTCATTGTTGAGAGGATGTCATTTTCTGTCCACAGCTTATATAATGGGTTAGTTCGGTTATTCTCCAAATATCCAATGCTTTCTTTTGAAAATTTGAAGACTTCCTCCTTAATTGATTATTTTACACAATTTGAATTTTTGCATCCCTCCTTTCCTATCTATTAAATAAAGTACTCTAAGGTTTGTAATTTTTCTCTGATTTGCTTTAAATTCCGTTTTTTATTCCTGAGAAATAATGTGTTGATATTTGGTTTGACATAAAAAGTGACTCTAGCGGTATCGTCGGGTCCAAACAGACGCGGGCTGCTGATAGTTCCCAAAGTAGGCCACGCAATACCGACGTCTCAAGGTCAACAGACTGGTCACGTATCCCTTGAGTTAAACGTGTCCGGAATGTTTCCTTCGAGCGGCGGCACACAGCGTGAACAAAGCACTTTGGGTCAAATTTCACCTGATAGTAGCAGTCAAGGGTAAATTTAGTAATATTATTCAAAGCACTCGCTTCACCGGGGATGATTTTTCTCGACCTTGATACCTCTGTTCTAACCCTGGTCGATACGACCTCTCATCCAAACATAAATAATTACGTGCAATTTACAGAAAGGGTGGTTTCCATTATACTAAATGTTTTATTTTGTCGTGGTTTTTATTTAAAAGTAGTCTTACATGCCGTTTATCATCTTGCTTGGAAATGTACAACCAATCGACTGAAAAAAATTTAAGTTAAATCGAAACATAAAGTCGGAAAACATTTGGTCGGTGGCAGTCTCAAATCTACCCAAGGATAAATTTATCCCATTACCACTTTCTGGTAATTGACAGTTTTAGTAGGGTAGTTTGTTTGTTGCGAATAATTTGAAAGCAATTATCCGTTGGATACAGCATTTTCTTACTTAACGGAGTGAAACACTGATAACTTTTTTATATCATAAGACGGCATTGTCTTGTATTCGTGTGCAATAAATTTACCAAAAAAATTCTTAAACTCTCCATGTAATTTGATTAGTTTTTACTAGGATAAAAATAAAGGCAACTCAAGATATCTTTTGCGCCATGCCCCACGAGTTTTTGATTTTAATCAATCAGCTCTACTTACTATTATGCATTTTAAATTGGCTTTGGAAAGAATGAGAGAAAATAGTGGTAGGCTCATTCAAATGAAAGTAAAACAAACGAGACTGGAAAATAAGACTCACTCCTTTTATGTAAAAGAAGCATGGTTGTATAACATTGTTGTCTCTGGACTTGAAAGAAGCAATCAAATTGAATCATACTTAATTGCAGCTTCCGTTGGCGCGGATTTCCGGTTAATGGATGGTAATTAGCGGATTGAGGCACTCCTCACATCGCCTGTTTCCCTGGAAGCTGGGATTTGGCCTACTTGGCCAGCATCAACCTGTCGCTGTACTTCATGTAGATCTCCTTATTTTTATCTCACTATGCATATCTTCATTTCTTGGAATAAGATATACACTCACAGCTTAGCGGTAGCGGATACGGAAAAAACTCGAGGGCATGGCGCAAACGATATCTTGAGTTGCCTTTATTTTTATCCTAATAAAAAATAATCAAATTACATGGAGAGTATAAAAAATTTATTGGTAAATTTATTACACACGCATACAAGACAATACCGTCTTATGATATAAAAAAGTTATAATTGTCGTTTAGCAAGGTTTTTCAATACGGATGGGTCCGCAATGGGCGGGGGGGGGGGGGGCGTCCCGTATCTGTATCCGCCACTTAGCTTAGCAGTCAACAAATGTAACAATTTCGAGTTTTCCGAGTTGCAACCGCCACGGCTACCATTAAACTTGCATAATGATATTCTATATCTCTATAGTACTTCTAACGAATAATGCATAAACTATTTCCCCAACTCCCGACCATTGGTGTAGGTTAGAGGCAAAAGAAATTGTTTACGGTCGTAACTGACTCAATTTTCATTTCCAGACGCATATCAATTCCAAGAACATCGGGAGTGAGACATAAGTATTGACCTTTACGGAATTTATGGTGAGAGATTTTTGCTGGCCGAGTGGGCCAACACGCACGTTACGTTCCCGGGAAACAGGCGATTTTCACTACCCCGCAATATGATTCCTACTATCCAAAGTCAACGGGACGTCCGCGTTATTGAGAGCTGTGTTATAGTATAGTTAAATTGCCATTTTCACTCCTCTAAGTCGAGTGCCGGGTTGTAATATGACTGGTACTTGCAAAAAAGCTACATAAGAGCACGAACCTCATTTTGAGACCATTTTTATAAATACCTCGGTAAAGAACTGACGTGTATGTGCGTATATTTTCTATGCACAAATTATTTACCTGAGAATCTCTCTTAAACAATTCTTACCATTGGATTATCCCTAATAAATTCTGCTAAATAGCGGAAAGCTATAGTAACATATTTATCCATGAGTGGATTCGAGTCTACCTTCGACTAAATATTTTTCGACCAAAATCTTTTATATTCTTATTGAATTGACTTCCTATTTTTCAGAAAGATGATAAAGAGCACGATTGACTGTTTTTTTTGTAAAAAAAACGAACTAAATAAGCATTTTTATCATGGAAACTTCCTTTTTAGAACAGGGATCATAATTATTTTTGCTTGCACGCCTTTTCCCTCCATCCACGGTAAGGACAACAGCAACAAGGACGAGAATAAAATTTATAGATGTATCTAGTGCTTTGAGCACTATAACGAATGTCGATGGAGTCGATTTGTTTCCATTTCAGTGCGATCAAGGCCAGTGTGTTCGAGAATCTGGTGAAATTAAGGGCTATCATCAAACTCGTGAACATTGCAAAGGCTGTATATTATTTATTTTCCTTGTTTCGTGGGTCTCTGCTGTCCCTATTCGTTTAGTTAACTAATATAACAGTCGACGTGACCGCGAAATGTCTTTTTTAAACGGCAGCGTTGGCTAACCTTCTTCCACCCAGGTGTCGTGTTCGGAGCGGACCGCTACGTCATTCTTACTTCTTTATAGGATTATTTTATACCATTACGCATTTTTTTACTCAAACACCGTAAGAATGCGTAAACGTTTGTTCAAGTTCAGTAGAGTATCATGGGTTCGCAGCTCTCACGACGATGAAAACATTATAAACCGTTCCGTCATTTCTCAGAATTATCCTTTATAAATGAATGACCACGGAAATTGTCTCGGCGAGGTCCTGATATTAACATTTGTTTCCTTTGACAAGTTAAGTTATAACCATGAATATGGGAAATTTAAGGATGGCAGGCACTGCACTTCGCCATGATACGATTGTTGAATCCAAACGCGGCGCAACCGGTACATGTGAGGCTGCTAGCA
This sequence comes from Ischnura elegans, assembly GCF_921293095.1. Classification (NCBI taxonomy): domain Eukaryota; kingdom Metazoa; phylum Arthropoda; class Insecta; order Odonata; family Coenagrionidae; genus Ischnura; species Ischnura elegans. The sequence goes on along the minus strand of NC_060259.1, from coordinate 66,206,944 downwards.
AACGAATTTTATTTAATCTTATTGAGTTTAGTAATATTTTAACTTCCAACGCAAGAAACATGCATCCAGCTAAGATTAATGGCTGTTTTACATGGACATAATTTTTTATTCTACGTTGTATAATAACATGAAAGAGATACTATATAGTTAACCTCCCAATCGTCTCCAGCACTAATATTTGACTTCAAGCAAGGAATCTGCAGTGAAGTCAGCGTGAACTTCCAAGGACATGACATAGAATTTGTCATTTCTTCCATCAGACATTAATTATATATGCATCGTTAAATGCATGTCAATAATGAAGGCAGAAAATTTGTATTGATTAGCGAACTGCTACCGATTACAATATCGATTTCATCAAATTGAGCCACAACGAATACAGATGGAAGGGGATCTGACATTTCTATGGAAACTTAATGGTTTTTTTGACAACTATTAGCGGTACGAATCCTCTCTAAAGGCCACACATCTTTTAATTGCTTTGATTTCGGAATATCTACTGTCTGTTTACGTAGCAGTCAACTAATATCACTGTCAATATGACCGCCAAGTACGGTTTAGTCGTCAACAGCGGCCAACACCCTTCCAATACGGTAGCGTATAGTGGCTCAGCGAGGGGGGGGGGGTTTGGGGGAAAAACCCCCCCAGAGCTTAGAGAAATTTTTAAGTATAATCCATTTTACTTATTTGATATGATATTGCTAATAGAAGAGTGTAAGGATTAATAAAATATCCCTCAGAAAGCCGTAAAGCTCACCATTTTGAACCATATATCTTAAAATCCCGCAATATTAATCTCGCACCTACAGCTTATCCTGGTGATTATGCTATACCTCCACACACTCCGGTATTAATCACACCTATACCTCCCGAGCCTTAATTTCTATCGGTGCCCCTGCTGGTGTATACGGAGTGGACCCCTACATCGGTCATTCTTCACATCTTTTTCACTTTAATGGAAAAAGTAATGGATCTACAAGGGGACCTGATACTTCCAGGAAAACTAAATGTTTTTTGGGCAATTTTTAGCGGTAAATTGGTTACCCCAAATACAAATCCCTGAAATGCGATTTTATCGAGGGAAAGTTGCGGACCTCATTACATGAATGAGCGTAAAGTTCGTTTAATATGGCTTAATCTAGGCTGAGCTCTACCCTCGCATGTCCAAAATAACCTCCAGTTCGAATCACTGAGTGAAGGAAGCCTGTACTGCTCTCTTTAATGGAGATGGTTATACCATTACTTTCGTCTTATCAACTCGTTCAGTGACATCCCCTAATCGAGGGAACGAAACTCTCACAAGTGTGTAAACCAAAGGCACAGCGAGGAGGGGGTTTTGGGGGGATAAACCTACCCCCACCCCAGAGCTTACAGAAATTTTTAAGTAAAACCCATCTTACTTAATTGAATGAATACTACTTTTAAGATAGTGTATCGATTTTCTAAATATCTCTCAGAAATCCGTCAAACCTACGATTTATCCTAAAGTTTTTCTGGAGAGGGACCCCGCACCTCCCGCTTACCCTAGCGGATATGCCGTATCCCCAGACACTCCAGTATTAACTGCGCCTAAAACCCCTCCTATTAATTCCTTGCTGCGCCTCTGGTGTAAACAACGAAAAATTCCCGAGAGATCGATGCACGTGTCCGAACTCCTATGATTAACTGAGGTGTGGTTACACTCCCGAAATGAGTTCATTACGATATCAGTTTTTATGCCATAGGATTAGGCTGTCGATTTCACACCGCGAGCAGCTCGAAAGTTAGGGAGCATCTCTGAGACATTCCATTTGTCATTAATCCTTCAAGGATTAAATATGTATATCTAAATACATGGTTGTAATGAAAGAAGGCAATTTTTATCGACTAACGAACTGCGATAAATGAGAATATCGATTCCACTTCGTGGAGCCACTACGAATAGAGCTACAAGGGGATCTGACACTTCCAAGGCCAGCTTTAAGGGCTCCGTTTGCAACTTTTAGCGGTACTTATAGGAATAATTATTTTTCATGACGAACGAGTAAGAGCTGTGAATATCATCATACAAGGAAACATGTCGAGAGCGGACAGGAGTACACTCCATGCCAAGCATCGAAGAACAGTATGGTATGGAATATATCATAAATTATGTGTCGTTTTTTATATCTAATATTACATTAACATGACCAAGTTTTTAATTTTTATGAAAGTCAGCAAAACCCCTAAATTAGGAATTTCGTTCGAGACTTTTGGGTGTGAAAAATTAAAAATTTATTACCCTGTGAATTATGGTAGATACTTTTATTTTCCATGAAAAATATGGCTGAAAACTTCATTAGGTTCAGTGTTGCTCAAAATACCCTAAATAACTTGACCTCGTTTGTACAGCATAGGACTTCTAAAGAAGGGGCTTAGTGGCATTGTGGATGTAAAATAATTTCGTTGATCGCACTTTTACAGCTAGGTTGAGATCTCTGAATGGTCTACCTTACCCAAGGGTAGCCCAATACCCCCTCAGAACACCGCCGCTTTTTGTCCACGACTGCTTATTCGACGAGAGAACTCTCTTATCTCGCAGCTAACCTCTATATCTAAAGGTCGACCCACCATCCGCGACCCGGTGGACGCACTTGGTGGCTTTAAGCTCAACCACGAGATATTATTTGTACATATTTTATTATCTGTATATTATCCTCATATATATGGCAGTATATTATCTGCACATTAAAAGAAGGAGGTACCTATCCGTTAATCAAGGTAAAATGTGGGATTAGCAGAATAGAATAGAGAAAACATTTAAAAAAGCATAAATATGACCGTGAGAAAGGATATGTAAAAGATAAATTAAGTAATTTGATAGTATATTTGAACTTGATGCTTGCATCAGGAGGTAAAACTGAAATTTGGGAATTAGAGTAGATGTACCAATGTAGAAGAAATATTTTAAATAATATCAAATTTGCTATAGTACCTACATTCGGTTTCATTATCACCGCCCATGTTTCCGTCGGAATACTTTAGTGGTTTTTTCCTCTTTCGACACGGTTCCAATCGGAAAGTTTCACCCTAACTCGTAATAAGGATTCATTAATTCGTAATCATACTTCAATAGGAAATATTTTAGAGGATAAAAAAATTTCTTATGTATTCAATATAAATGGACAATGTTTGTAAGTGAAATGGTGGTACTAATAATCGATTGATACACTGCAATCCATCGTAAATATCCTGGTTTGGAATTTAGAACATTAAAATTTATAGTCAAAAATAGTACGGTTAAAGGCTGTGTAAAGAGTTTCAATTCTATAGAATTGGGGAAGGATGGGATGGTTTTCTTGATCGGAGTAGTCAACATTCCTTCAATATTTAGGGCATTTTACCTCGAGCTTGGGTCCTCTGCCCTATTCTTCCCAACCTTTGATCCCTTCCATTTTTATGGTAACAGTCCAGCGAGAAAGCAGGCATACGTAATCGCTCGCGTATGTTAAATGGAATGAGCGCTTGGAGGTGTTGTGTTTTCACTAGCTAGGACTGGGCGATTACAATATAATGCCCTATGATACCCATCATTCGCATTTTGACTCTTGTCTAAAGATTGTCCTCCGCAAAAGGTCTTCTCGGATTTAGCTCGTGCAGCAGTTCTGCGCAAAATCCCGTATCGAGTGGTGTACTAGTGAATGTCAGTTGTAGCGTGGAGTTTCATCTGGTCGTGTGTAATTACCGTGCGTTGGTTACATTTGTGAATGTGCTGCATATCCTCTTTATTGGTTCTTACGGCTCCGTATTTGCATTATCATGAAAAATGCACGTGATGAAAATTCCTTCGCTTCGCAAGTGTTCCTCATGTCCACAGTTCTAGTGCTCTTCATTGAAAAGTTTGTTTCGAATTGGTTGATGGTGTTCCGTTATCTTCTATTTCAATGAAGCAGTGTAAGTGGGAATGCTTTAAACGGTGTTAATGCAGTTGTGTGGGCGTTTGCAGTAATTTTCAAAATAAGATGTGCGGCGAATTTCTCCGTCGCAAAAATATGTGAACTATCCAGGGTTAGTTCCAGTGCTTTGAAATGTGCATGTCGTCGTTATAATGTTATATCGAAGTCGGGGAAAAGAGATTAGAGGAAACGTTATATCTTGGAAGTGATGCCTCGCTATTCGTAGTGAAATAAAAGTTTTCTTGCTTGTTGTGAAAGCAAGAGGAGCTTCTTGGCCGATTACTCTCTACCTTGGGGTAAACATTTCCTACGGAATATTCTGCAAGAGGAAAAGACACGTTCCATTGTCGAAGCTTATCTGTACTAATGCATTACTTGGATTATTTTTAAACTTTGGTAAGTTTGTGTTTTTTGGTTAGTTTGTTTACCTAAACCGCCAGAAGTTGTTCATGCTTCAAACGTAAAGTTTAACGTGCTCACCAATAGTGCGTCACCGCTTTTCATAATCCGGGGTTGGGCTTTAGAAACTTTAATAAGTCTGCCATGTTGATAATCCGTCCTTGACTAGTATACCATTGTCGTGAAATGAATTTTCTTGTTCTTCCACGTGCCAGACATCCTTCCGTTGATTTGAGGCCTCCATGCATCCTCATTTGGGGTCCTATTGAATAAAATAAACGTATCGCTCATTGCCTTGTATCATTAAGACTTCATTTTTAAAATGTAATGCATGTATGTGGTGAATGTATTATAAAGAAATGATTGATCCTTCCAATACAATTGATGTAATGAACGGTAAAATTTCTTCCCTTCCATATTGGTTATGGATTTATCATTTATTTTCGAATGCACATATTGAGTTAAGTGTCGGTGTTACCGGGGCAGATTTTGTGGGTCATATTGTCATATATTTCCAGAGTATCTACTGTATTCGTGATCAAGCGCTGATTACTGGATCTGTATCCATTTTTTTGTGGGATACCATAGCGGAAAGTCAATTAGTTACTCTGAGTGATTTTTTCATAAATATATAACTCATATTTATTAATCAGTTTTGAGAATGTAACCGATTGCATCTAGGGGTGTATTTTCATAAATCACATCCAGAATTATGGGATTGTATAACCTCAAAAATATACATGTTGTGTTCTAAGTACTTAATTTATCTTTTATGCCATGGAATCTCTTCTTGATAATTTCATGGAACTATAACGAATTCTTACTTTTACCAGCTGGTGTACTTAAGCTGAACTTAACTACTTAAAAAAGGGATGCTGATGTGATGTAGTTGAAAAAGTGATCATTTTTCTACATTCGTTATGTTTGCTTTTTGGAAAAAATGGCCTAATGGTTTGTGCGTGATTTCTTTCCACCATTTATGGCGATGGTAATCCGATTTCATTGGAATATGTATCAGAAAACTGGTTTTTCTGTTAAATTTCTGCAGTTATTTCTAGTTTCCGTCTCTACTCTGTAGGATACCGTTACCATACCTATTATTTATTTATTTAAGCAGTTACTCACATACACCATTTCTGCCAATTTACAGTGACGCCGTAGCAAATAGCCGTGGACGGATCGATTGTACAACTTTTATCGGTAGACTAATTCACACTTCAAACAAGCATTGTTTTTCTGATATCATTTTCATAATATCTTTTTCATTTTTAAAGCAATATCATCCGATTTTTTTTGGATCTTCAGTTTTTGTATTTAATTAGTGAATACCTTTTTTTGAATTTTTAGAGGTTTAAATGGAAAGTCGGCTGTACCTTCGTAGAAATTTGTTTTTGAGATTTACATTTTTATGCGTTGCTTTTGAAGTTAAAATGCAATTATTTTCACTCTCAATCGTTGGAGAGCGGTGGGATTTGATGATGAATGATTTTGGTGTACCAATGAATTCAGCGGGAAGGGAAATCAATCATGGAATTCTTATTATTTGTGAAATCTTTCGAATTTTTTGTTGTATTTCTTAGTTTAACGGAATTTTTTGGAATTAAGAATTCAAAATTATTTTCGTAATCCTCCTTTTGTGGTCACGAAGAAATTCATAAACAATACCAGTTAATGGTATGGTGAGTTGGACCTGATTGGCGGGGTGAAGTCGATCGGCCCAATCGGGAGGATCGTCCAATAGTTGCATTCCGCTCTTAATAGTGGGGGCGGCGTTTAGGGTGGAGGTGGGGAGGTAGTTGCAACGGCCGTCGGTGCCCCAGAGCTATAAATTCGCGAACCCCTCCCATTCCTTTACACTCCTCGTGAGATTAACTTGCTGCACGTTACTTCGAACATTTGTACAAGTGATTCCTCCTCACGTTGCGCACTTCTTTTACTCCAGCGTGTTCTACCATGGATTCCTTCAAAGCTCTGCTGTGCTTTATGGGAAGCTCCACTGACGGTGACATCCCAAGGTTCGACGTCTTGACCTCTCTCCCACCTGAAATGGTCATCAAGATTTTGAGGTAAGGATATTTCGCCTTTTCTGTTCTGAGGAATAATGGCCTTCCTCTTGAGAGTATGATTTGAAATATTTTCTGTGATAATATACAGAATTATTTAAGTCGTTATTTTGGGTTTACTTAAAATTTACGATTGTCTTCGGCAACGTTATGCACTGCCTAAGTTTATTTAGAATAGTTCCATTGATTGATGTGATATGATTATTTACGTGTGATGGGATTAGTCTGTTGAATTTTATTCTTCATAGAATTTAATTTTATTCTAAATATATCACGTCGCATAAACTTCAGTTCATCATTGAATCAGCATTCATTTTTTTGTGCCTTTTATTTATTGAGCTTATTTTCTTTCAAAGTTTTCAATCCCTGCCTCTTCCTCATTTACGATGTTGAATACAGCCTCCTTGTGGATCTTTCTGCTCCATTTGGGACACTTTGGAATAAGCTCATTGGTAAATGATAATTTCTTTTTAATGGAAATTAGTTTATGGATATATATGTATCGTAGAACTTACTACTACAGCTATTATACCATATCTACTAAAATTCAAGCTATCTTCTTCCTTGGTTTTACATGAATTTTCTTTTTCATTTTACTTGTTGGAACTTACCTGCGTCAATATTTGTAATTCCTCACGTTCTCTCCATTTAGGATGTTGGATCCGGCCTCTCTGTTGTCGTGTGCTCTTGTGAGTAAGTCGTGGCTCTCCTATGTCCACGGTGATCCCCAACTGAGGTCTCGCATCCGCCAGCACCTTCGCCACTTGAGACAACGCAGGGCGAAGCCTCTGAACATCAGAGTGCGGGCATTGCGTGAGGGTCACCATGCTGTCCCCTTCTTCGCCAGTAACGACCGCTTCCAAATGAAGACGATCCCCTCGAAGGCAGGTAAGGGCCCATGGAATATCTTGATTCGCTTTTTTAATATTTGTTGGCCTGACATCGCACGATTGTTACACCTTTTCTATTATACCTTCTTTGCAGGTGACTCCCGTGCGGAAAAGCATGCTCCAGTTATTATTTCCAAAGGGAAAATGCCATCCATTGCCAAAACTCTTCGGAAGGCCAGGGTTGCTTCGCATTCCGGTAAGTTATTGGGATTATTTGGTCGATAATATAATTCTATCGGTAAATGTGCACAGAATTTTTCTTAAAGTATGCATCAAAGTCCACATATAGATAATTTTTTGTGCATATTTAGTATTTTTCCTTTTATGTAATACAATTGTTCTCTTTTTCGAGATTGAACCGGATTGTTTTATTTTCACCGCATAAAATAGAGTCAAAAATGCAATGCATTATGACCTGAAGTACATAGTTAACTGGCATTTTGCATTTTAAGCTGTAAATTCGTTTTTGTAGAGCCGTTACTAATCTTCCGCTTCCTTTTTACAGCTATGATTCGAATTCTTGGATTACCCATAGCCATGGAGCCCACGCATACACGGCCAACACAAGAGATTGGACTCCTCTCTGGAAAGTCCGCTAAAAGGTCTTCTTCGAAGTGCGTGAAAGGTGTGAGAATGTAAATGTGATATCGTGCCTTGCTGTATAATTTTTTTTCTATCTCTGGTTTGTTATCCTGTGTTTCTTTTCTATTTAAGTATGGAACTTGTACTTAAACATTTTATATGATGTAGAATACATCTATTAAAAATATATTGTTATTTTACTAACCCTTTCGTTTCCAAATCTTCTACGAAGTTCTGCAGTCTTAAGACTCCTTTGCACTCTTATTTTGGAGCTGTTATATTTTCTCCTTGGTCTTTGATATTGTGTAGATAGTTCGATCGTCGACTTTTGCGAGCCCATTGGTATCGGTAGAAAATACTTTGTACAATTCCATAATAATTGTAATGCTTTTAATGCTGGTTTTAATGCTAAGTGCCATTTTTAAATGGAGAAGTATTTACACTTGCGTGTCTTTATGGGTATTCCTACATTATACGATGGTAAAGAACAAGTGTGTTTGGTTTTACTCAGTTTCCTAGGCATCCCTTACGAGAGGCCATCCAAAAGAAGGAACATTTTTGAAGCCACCTACCCACTCTATCAATCCCTGCCATTTACCTACTCCCCTTACTTTGCGGTTTACTTTCTCGATCTCCACCCTCATTATTTCCAAACTCATATCTCTGCTGAACTTCTTCTCAGTGTTCTATGTCAGGCAATGAATCATACTCTTAATCTAAGAACGAATATCTATCGTTCTTCCTTGTGCCTGCCATACCGTCATATATCCCTCCCAATATGTGCAACGTAGCAGTAAAAAATATTTTTGCAAATATTTGCTGCCTCCATCTCAAATAATTAATTTAACTGTGATAATACAATGAGCTGACGCGTGCTTCAGCAAGACTCCAGAATATAAAATTTTTATGGTTATTTTTAAATTATATAACATAATCCCTGAAACAAATATTTACCTCACATTTACCTCTAAGATACAGTTCTTCTCATTAGTACGACATTTTTGCGTATACATACAGTTTCCAGACGACCTATATTATTATTTTCACCTACCGAAATTCGACAAAATGTGGTTTGTGACTCCAAATCAAGGAAATAACTTAATATTGCAGCTTAATGCATAGATATAACTTTGATGCATTCAGAACTAAAAGATTCGTCAGACTGCTTATCCATCCTGTCCTTCCGTTAGACGGATTAGTACTTTGTTAAATTATAATGCTAATTGTTGATTGAAAATGGAACTTCTACTTATTTTTATGTAATTTCTCTGCATGTAATTTCATGAGCAACTTATGTATTTAACTGCATATATTTAATGTTTGACGAGGGGTTAGATGGAAGATGGGATTTTCTAGTCCCAATCTCGCCCAATAAAGACGTATTATTATTATTATTAGTCTTCGTTCTCATGCGACACATTGACCCCCTGTTGCTTCCGTAGCGGCGTCTTTCTCTGCTTGCATGGCAAAAGACTGCCGAAAAAGAATAATCAATACCAAATTGTTATTGCGCCAACGGGGAAAATCCAACCACCGCTCTCTGTACACTAATAATGAATTGCACTTCGGCTGCCTGGGATGAGCTGAGTAGGCCTTTTCATCAAGCACATGTGAATTTTCTTGAATGATGAAGACAATAATTTTACCCACCTCACAATTTGGAAAACCCAAATTACTTTTGAGTATAGTATGCCCGTAATTTTCTCGCAAAAATTACATATTTCTAAGAATTTTACCTAATAAAGACGTGAAAATGAGTTTTTTCAAGCCTGGAGAAGTTCGAATAGGCTCGACGTATGGGAAAGAGGACTGCAGGGATGAAGAAGAGAGGCCATAGTGTTTTAATGTAGTGTAATCCAATGCCCCTTAACAATTTTGTAATGATAGGAAAATAAATATATTCATATATATTAAAATGAATGGAAGTTGGAAATAAAAATATGCAACGACATTGAATGATACACATGAATTTCGGATTTCCTCGAGCCATAAGTACTACGAGCAAACCCAACCGCCACTCCTATCATCGAATTGCATCATTATGGTTAAATCAATGCTGATATCGAGGTGCCAGATATTAGCAAAAATATTTTACTGATACGTTGCACATATTATCCCATTGTATTCACGTTAAAGACATCACGAAGGAAAGTGACGCTCTAGACGATATTGTACATTTCATTTGAAATTTTTTTATAATTATTGGATATTAAATATAGTAAAGACCGAATAAAGTGTATTTTCCACTTTGCTACGATGTTTTATTTATTGGTAATTACGTTATCGGCTATATGCTGTCTAAGTTTTGTTCTCGAATAAAGTGAACTTCGTAATTCGGCGTAAAAAAGATAGTTGCAACAATGTCTTTGTGTATTGATCGAGGAAAAATACTCGATACCAAGGGATTTATTTTATTGATTAAAGATTTTTTTCCTTACACTATTCTGCTAGTTACATCTCTCTGTGTCACTTGTCGGAAATGGCATATCTACTCAGGCATAAGAATCTAAGGCTCGAAAATTTTTCTTTGGCCCACATTTTTCTCGTCAATCACTTTTTCCGGTCATTATTTAAGTTTTTATGCCAATTTGTGCGTCTCAGTCTTTTCTAAAACTTCATTTCGTTTAATGCATTAAGTAGCTCATTAAATTTATCATTTTCATCTTATATGAGGACCATAAGTTCTATATTGCCTGAAAATCTTGATTTTTGTTAATGTAACCATTAACTTATGCGATCAAATTCACCAATCGTATTCTAGTTGTTGCCACAAAAACCTTTATATGCCGTTCAATAATCCGATTGAATAGTAGTTAGGATAGACTGTATCCCTGCCTATAACCTTCAGTCATATTTTCTTCTGTTACATTCACACTTTGTATTACCTCCTGGCTTATAAAGTAGGAGCGTTATCTTCCTTTCTCGGTAATATAAAGTTGCTTCTCAGAAGAAGTTTAACACGGTATTCTAAATAAGATGCTCTAAGGCCCCCACAATGGCTACTTTGTGCCCCGGGTACTTTGGGACAGTGGCGCAGCGAGGGGGGGGACTGTTGGATAAACCCCCCACGCAGAGCCCAGAGATAATTTTAAATTTAATTTATTTTGCTTCATTTGATTAATATACTTATAGAAGTGTGTATGGATTAATAAAATATCCCTCAGAAAGATAAAAATCTCACCATTTTGAAAATTCATCTTAAAACATTTCTGGGGGAGGGCCCCGGCACCTCCCACTTATCCTGGAGGGTATACCTCAAACCCCAATTCTAGTTGTGCTTAAACCCCCCCCCTAGCCTAAATTCCTAGCTGCGCCCTTGCCTTGGGAAACCAAAGTCAGCCCCTACACATTTTCATTTTGGCAGTGGAGGATACAGAAAACATTCAAGGAGGGGGCGAAAATATACATTGAGTTGCTTTTACTTTTATCGTGATAAAAAATAATCAAGTCACAGGCAGAGTAAAATAAAATTTTAATTAAAGTAATTACACACATATACAAGACGATGCCATCTTATGATATAAAAAAGTCAATTCTGGTTCTGCAATGTTTGGCAATTCGGCCGGACCCGCAAGGGAGGAGCGCGCCCCCTGCGCCCCCCCTTTTTTTCCGCCACTGCATTTTGGGGATATAAAATTATAGTGAATGACTTTAAAGTGTTATTCTCGAGACTTATATAACTAAGTATAATCCTTTCTTTGTTAATAATTTATTAAAATAGTTCTGCGGAGCTCCTCTTAAATGATACATAGGATATGTATTTTCCAGAGGTCTAATAGCATTCACTTATCGTGCATTTCATAACTCATATATTAAAAGAAATAATTTGCGATTCCCTCTCACAGATTACAATATTTCTCCCTGAATGTATTCTACTCATTCAGCGACTTAAGGGCCATGTAAATTCTTCCCTAGGTAATGGTGTTCCAATCTCACAATTTCCGTATTTTCTTCGATTTCAATGATTTTTTTCAAGTTCTGGCCCCAATAGAACCCTTTAGTGTATTCCTGCTACATTGTAAGAATCATTAATTCAATTGTTCAATCAATTCAGGCTTTGCCTATTGTATTTCTAGGGGTCGTTCGATCTCCTATATTGCATAAGAAGTTTCATCCAATCTTCATCGTTGAGAGGATTTCAATTTCTATCCACGGCTTATATAATGGGTTAGTTCAAATATCTCCAAATATCCAATGCTTTCTTTTGAAAATTTGAAGTCTTCCTCCATAATTGATTTTTTACGCTATTTGAATTTTTTGCATCCCTCCTTTCCTTCATGATATCATATAAGTAAAGTACTCCAAGGGTTGTAATTTTTCCTCTGATTTGTTTTAATTTCTGTTTTTTATTCCTGAGAATTACTATGCTGATATTTGGTTTGACACAAAAAGTGACTCTAGCATTATCGTCGGGTCCAAACAGACGCGGGCTGCTGATAGTTCCCAAAATAGACCACGCAATACCAACGTCTCAAGGTCAACAGACTGGCCACGTATCCCTGGAGTTTTAACGTGTCCGCAATGTTTCCTTCCAGCGGCGGCACTACCACCACAGTATGAACGAAACACTTTGGGTCAAATTTCACCCGATGATAGCAGTCAAGGGCAAATTTAGTAATATTACTCGAAGCACTCGCTTCACCGGTGATGATTGTTCTCCACCTTGATACTGCTGTCCTTACCCTGATCGACACGTCCTGCCATCCAAACATAAATAATTACTTGCAATTTACTGAAAGGGCGATTTCTATGATACAGAATATTTTTTTAGTGGTTTTTATTTAAAAATGGTCTTACATTCCGTTTATCATCTTGCTTGACAATATGCATCCAATCCACAGAGGAAAATTAAAGTAATTCGAAACATAAGTTGAAAATATTTGGTCGGTGGCAGTCACAAATCTACCAAAGGATAAATTTATCCCATTACCACTTTCTGATATTTGACAGTTTTAATAGGGTAGTTTGTTTGGTACGAATTATTTAAAAGCAATTATCCGTTATATACAGCATTTTCTTACTAAACGGAGTGAAAAAGGCACATTGAATCATACTTAATTGCAGCTTCCGTAGGCGCGGTTTTCCGGTTAATGGATGGTAATTAGCAGATTGAGGCACTCCTCACATCGCCTGTTTCCCTGGAAGATGGGATTTGGCCTACTTGGCCAGCATCAACCTGTCGCTGTACTTCATGTAGATCTCCTTATTTTTATCTCACTATGCATATCTTCATTTCTTGGAATAAGATATACACTTACAGCTTAGCGGTAGCGGATACGGAAAAAACTCGAGGGCATGGCGCAAACGATATCTTGAGTTGCCTTTATTTTTATCCTAATAAAAAATAATCAAATTACATGGAGAGTATAAAAAATTTATTGGTAAATTTATTACACACGCATACAAGACAATACCGTCTTATGATATAAAAAAGTTATAATTGTCGTTTAGCAAGGTTTTTCAATACGGATGGGTCCGCAATGGGCGGGGGGGGGGGGGGGCGTCCCGTATCTGTATCCGCCACTTAGCTTAGCAGTCAACAAATGTAACAATTTCGAGTTTTCCGAGTTGCAACCGCCACGGCTACCATTAAACTTGCATAATGATATTCTATATCTCTATAGTACTTCTAACGAATAATGCATAAACTATTTCCCCAACTCCCGACCATTGGTGTAGGTTAGAGGCAAAAGAAATTGTTTACGGTCGTAACTGACTCAATTTTCATTTCCAGACGCATATCAATTCCAAGAACATCGGGAGTGAGACATAAGTATTGACCTTTACGGAATTTATGGTGAGAGATTTTTGCTGGCCGAGTGGGCCAACACGCACGTTACGTTCCCGGGAAACAGGCGATTTTCACTACCCCGCAATATGATTCCTACTATCCAAAGTCAACGGGACGTCCGCGTTATTGAGAGCTGTGTTATAGTATAGTTAAATTGCCATTTTCACTCCTCTAAGTCGAGTGCCGGGTTGTAATATGACTGGTACTTGCAAAAAAGCTACATAAGAGCACGAACCTCATTTTGAGACCATTTTTATAAATACCTCGGTAAAGAACTGACGTGTATGTGCGTATATTTTCTATGCACAAATTATTTACCTGAGAATCTCTCTTAAACAATTCTTACCATTGGATTATCCCTAATAAATTCTGCTAAATAGCGGAAAGCTATAGTAACATATTTATCCATGAGTGGATTCGAGTCTACCTTCGACTAAATATTTTTCGACCAAAATCTTTTATATTCTTATTGAATTGACTTCCTATTTTTCAGCAAGATGATAAAGAGCACGATTGACTGTTTTTTTTTTGTAAAAAAAAACGAACTAAATAAGCATTTTTATCATTGAAACTTCCTTTTTAGAACAGGGATCATAATTATTTTTGCTTGCACGCCTTTTCGCTCCATCCACGGTAATGACAACAGCAACAAGGACGAGAATAAAATTTATAGATGTATCTAGTGCTTTAAGTACTGTAACGAATGTCGATGGAGTCGATTTGTTTCCATTTCAGTGCGATCAAGGCCAGTGTGTTCGAGAATCTGGTGAAATAAAGGGCTATCATCAAACTCGTGAACATTGCAAAGGCTGTATATTATTTATTTTCCTTGTTTCGTGGGTCTCTGCTGTCCCTATTCGTTTAGTTAACTAATATAACAGTCGACGTGACCGCGAAATGTGTTTTTTAAACGGCAGCGTTGGCTAACCTTCTTCCACCCAGGTGTCGTGTTCGGAGCGGACCGCTATGTCATTCTTACTTCTTTATAGGATTATTTTATACCATTACGCATTTTTTTACTCAAACACCGTAAGAATGCGTAAACGTTTGTTCAAGTTCAGTAGAGTATCATGGGTTCGCAGCTCTCACGACGATGAAAACATTATAAACCGTTCCGTCATTTCTCAGAATTATCCTTTATAAATGAATGACCACGGAAATTGTCTCGGCGAGGTCCTGATATTAACATTTGTTTCCTTTGACAAGTTAAGTTATAACCATGAATATGGGAAATTTAAGGATGGCAGGCACTGCACTTCGCCATGATACGATTGTTGAATCCGAACGCAGCGCAACCGGTACATGTGAGGCTGCTAGCAAACGAATTTTATTTAATCTTATTGAGTTTAGTAATATTTTAACTTCCAACGCAAGAAACATGCATCCAGCTAAGATTAATGGCTGTTTTACATGGACATAATTTTTTATTCTACGTTGTATAATAACATGAAAGAGATACTATATAGTTAACCTCCCAATCGTCTCCAGCACTAATATTTGACTTCAAGCAAGGAATCTGCAGTGAAGTCAGCGTGAACTTCCAAGGACATGACATAGAATTTGTCATTTCTTCCATCAGACATTAATTATATATGCATCGTTAAATGCATGTCAATAATGAAGGCAGAAAATTTGTATTGATTAGCGAACTGCTACCGATTACAATATCGATTTCATCAAATTGAGCCACAACGAATACAGATGGAAGGGGATCTGATATTTCTATGGAAACTTAATGGTTTTTTTGACAACTATTAGCGGTACGAATCCTCTCTAAAGGCCACACATCTTTTAATTGCTTTGATTTCGGAATATCTACTGTCTGTTTACGTAGCAGTCAACTAATATCACTGTCAATATGACCGCCAAGTACGGTTTAGTCGTCAACAGCGGCCAACACCCTTCCAATACGGTAGCGTATAGTGGCTCAGCGAGGGGGGGGGGGGTTTGGGGGAAAAACCCCCCCAGAGCTTAGAGAAATTTTTAAGTATAATCCATTTTACTTATTTGATATGATATTGCTAATAGAAGAGTGTAAGGATTAATAAAATATCCCTCAGAAAGCCGTAAAGCTCACCATTTTGAACCATATATCTTAAAATCCCGCAATATTAATCTCGCACCTACAGCTTATCCTGGTGATTATGCTATACCTCCACACACTCCGGTATTAATCACACCTATACCTCCCGAGCCTTAATTTCTATCGGTGCCCCTGCTGGTGTATACGGAGTGGACCCCTACATCGGTCATTCTTCACATCTTTTTCACTTTAATGGAAAAAGTAATGGATCTACAAGGGGACCTGATACTTCCAGGAAAACTAAATGTTTTTTTGGGCAATTTTTAGCGGTAAATTGGTTACCCCAAATACAAATCCCTGAAATGCGATTTTATCGAGGGAAAGTTGCGGACC
This sequence comes from Ischnura elegans, assembly GCF_921293095.1. Lineage (NCBI taxonomy): Eukaryota > Metazoa > Arthropoda > Insecta > Odonata > Coenagrionidae > Ischnura > Ischnura elegans. The sequence goes on along the minus strand of NC_060259.1, from coordinate 66,190,889 downwards.
TCATTACATGAATGAGCGTAAAGTTCGTTTAATATGGCTTAATCTAGGCTGAGCTCTACCCTCGCATGTCCAAAATAACCTCCAGTTCGAATCACTGAGTGAAGGAAGCCTGTACTGCTCTCTTTAATGGAGATGGTTATACCATTACTTTCGTCTTATCAACTCGTTCAGTGACATCCCCTAATCGAGGGAACGAAACTCTCACAAGTGTGTAAACCAAAGGCACAGCGAGGAGGGGGTTTTGGGGGGATAAACCTACCCCCACCCCAGAGCTTACAGAAATTTTTAAGTAAAACCCATCTTACTTAATTGAATGAATACTACTTTTAAGATAGTGTATCGATTTTCTAAATATCTCTCAGAAATCCGTCAAACCTACGATTTATCCTAAAGTTTTTCTGGAGAGGGACCCCGCACCTCCCGCTTACCCTAGCGGATATGCCGTATCCCCAGACACTCCAGTATTAACTGCGCCTAAAACCCCTCCTATTAATTCCTTGCTGCGCCTCTGGTGTAAACAACGAAAAATTCCCGAGAGATCGATGCACGTGTCCGAACTCCTATGATTAACTGAGGTGTGGTTACACTCCCGAAATGAGTTCATTACGATATCAGTTTTTATGCCATAGGATTAGGCTGTCGATTTCACACCGCGAGCAGCTCGAAAGTTAGGGAGCATCTCTGAGACATTCCATTTGTCATTAATCCTTCAAGGATTAAATATGTATATCTAAATACATGGTTGTAATGAAAGAAGGCAATTTTTATCGACTAACGAACTGCGATAAATGAGAATATCGATTCCACTTCGTGGAGCCACTACGAATAGAGCTACAAGGGGATCTGACACTTCCAAGGCCAGCTTTAAGGGCTCCGTTTGCAACTTTTAGCGGTACTTATAGGAATAATTATTTTTCATGACGAACGAGTAAGAGCTGTGAATATCATCATACAAGGAAACATGTCGAGAGCGGACAGGAGTACACTCCATGCCAAGCATCGAAGAACAGTATGGTATGGAATATATCATAAATTATGTGTCGTTTTTTATATCTAATATTACATTAACATGACCAAGTTTTTAATTTTTATGAAAGTCAGCAAAACCCCTAAATTAGGAATTTCGTTCGAGACTTTTGGGTGTGAAAAATTAAAAATTTATTACCCTGTGAATTATGGTAGATACTTTTATTTTCCATGAAAAATATGGCTGAAAACTTCATTAGGTTCAGTGTTGCTCAAAATACCCTAAATAACTTGACCTCGTTTGTACAGCATAGGACTTCTAAAGAAGGGGCTTAGTGGCATTGTGGATGTAAAATAATTTCGTTGATCGCACTTTTACAGCTAGGTTGAGATCTCTGAATGGTCTACCTTACCCAAGGGTAGCCCAATACCCCCTCAGAACACCGCCGCTTTTTGTCCACGACTGCTTATTCGACGAGAGAACTCTCTTATCTCGCAGCTAACCTCTATATCTAAAGGTCGACCCACCATCCGCGACCCGGTGGACGCACTTGGTGGCTTTAAGCTCAACCACGAGATATTATTTGTACATATTTTATTATCTGTATATTATCCTCATATATATGGCAGTATATTATCTGCACATTAAAAGAAGGAGGTACCTATCCGTTAATCAAGGTAAAATGTGGGATTAGCAGAATAGAATAGAGAAAACATTTAAAAAAGCATAAATATGACCGTGAGAAAGGATATGTAAAAGATAAATTAAGTAATTTGATAGTATATTTGAACTTGATGCTTGCATCAGGAGGTAAAACTGAAATTTGGGAATTAGAGTAGATGTACCAATGTAGAAGAAATATTTTAAATAATATCAAATTTGCTATAGTACCTACATTCGGTTTCATTATCACCGCCCATGTTTCCGTCGGAATACTTTAGTGGTTTTTTTCCTCTTTCGACACGGTTCCAATCGGAAAGTTTCACCCTAACTTGTAATAAGGATTCATTAATTCGTAATCATACTTCAATAGGAAATATTTTAGAGGATAAAATAATTTCTTATGTATTCAATATAAATGGACAATGTTTGTAAGTGAAATGGTGGTACTAATAATCGATTGATACACTGCAATCCATCGTAAATATCCTGGTTTGGAATTTAGAACATTAAAATTTATAGTCAAAAATAGTACGGTTAAAGGCTGTGTAAAGTGTTTCAATTCTATAGAATTGGGGAAGGATGGGATGGTTTTCTTGATCGGAGTAGTCAACATTCCTTCAATATTTAGGGCATTTTACCTCGAGCTTGGGTCCTCTGCCCTATTCTTCCCAACCTTTGATCCCTTCCATTTTTATGGTAACAGTCCAGCGAGAAAGCAGGCATACGTAATCGCTCGCGTATGTTAAATGGAATGAGCGCTTGGAGGTGTTGTGTTTTCACTAGCTAGGACTGGGCGATTACAATATAATGCCCTATGATACCCATCATTCGCATTTTGACTCTTGTCTAAAGATTGTCCTCCGCAAAAGGTCTTCTCGGATTTAGCTCGTGCAGCAGTTCTGCGCAAAATCCCGTATCGAGTGGTGTACTAGTGAATGTCAGTTGTAGCGTGGAGTTTCATCTGGTCGTGTGTAATTACCGTGCGTTGGTTACATTTGTGAATGTGCTGCATATCCTCTTTATTGGTTCTTACGGCTCCGTATTTGCATTATCATGAAAAATGCACGTGATGAAAATTCCTTCGCTTCGCAAGTGTTCCTCATGTCCGCAGTTCTAGTGCTCTTCATTGAAAAGTTTGTTTCGAATTGGTTGATGGTGTTCCGTTATCTTCTATTTCAATGAAGCAGTGTAAGTGGGAATGCTTTAAACGGTGTTAATGCAGTTGTGTGGGCGTTTGCAGTAATTTTCAAAATAAGATGTGCGGCGAATTTCTCCGTCGCAGAAATATGTGAACTATCCAGGGTTAGTTCCAGTGCTCTGAAATGTGCATGTCGTCGTTATAATGTTATATCGAAGTCGGGGAAAAGAGATTAGAGGAAACGTTATATCTTGGAAGTGATGCCTCGCTATTCGTAGTGAAATAAAAGTTTTCTTGCTTGTTGTGAAAGCAAGAGGAGCTTCTTGGCCGATTACTCTCTACCTTGGGGTAAACATTTCCTACGGAATATTCTGCAAGAGGAAAAGACACGTTCCATTGTCGAAGCTTATCTGTACTAATGCATTACTTGGATTATTTTTAAACTTTGGTAAGTTTGTGTTTTTTGGTTAGTTTGTTTACCTAAACCGCCAGAAGTTGTTCATGCTTCAAACGTAAAGTTTAACGTGCTCACCAATAGTGCGTCACCGCTTTTCATAATCCGGGGTTGGGCTTTAGAAACTTTAATAAGTCTGCCATGTTGATAATCCGTCCTTGACTAGTATACCATTGTCGTGAAATGAATTTTCTTGTTCTTCCACGTGCCAGACATCCTTCCGTTGATTTGAGGCCTCCATGCATCCTCATTTGGGGTCCTATTGAATAAAATAAACGTATCGCTCATTGCCTTGTATCATTAAGACTTCATTTTTAAATGTAATGCATGTATGTGGTGAATGTATTATAAAGAAATGATTGATCCTTCCAATACAATTGATGTAATGAACGGTAAAATTTCTTCCCTTCCATATTGGTTATGGATTTATCATTTATTTTCGAATTGCACATATTGAGTTAAGTGTCGGTGTTACCGGGGCAGATTTTGTGGGTCATATTGTCATATATTTCCAGAGTATCTACTGTATTCGTGATCAAGCGCTGATTACTGGATCTGTATCCATTTTTTTGTGGGATACCATAGCGGAAAGTCAATTAGTTACTCTGAGTGATTTTTTCATAAATATATAACTCATATTTATTAATCAGTTTTGAGAATGTAACCGATTGCATCTAGGGGTGTATTTTCATAAATCACATCCAGAATTATGGGATTGTATAACCTCAAAAATATACATGTTGTGTTCTAAGTACTTAATTTATCTTTTATGCCATGGAATCTCTTCTTGATAATTTCATGGAACTATAACGAATTCTTACTTTTACCAGCTGGTGTACTTAAGCTGAACTTAACTACTTAAAAAAGGGATGCTGATGTGATGTAGTTGAAAAAGTGATCATTTTTCTACATTCGTTATGTTTGCTTTTTGGAAAAAATGGCCTAATGGTTTGTGCGTGATTTCTTTCCACCATTTATGGCGATGGTAATCCGATTTCATTGGATTATATGTATCAGAAAACTGGTTTTTCTGTTAAATTTCTGCAGTTATTTCTAGTTTCCGTCTCTACTCTGTAGGATACCGTTACCATACCTATTATTTATTTATTTAAGCAGTTACTCACATACACCATTTCTGCCAATTTACAGTGACGCCGTAGCAAATAGCCGTGGACGGATCGATTGTACAACTTTTATCGGTAGACTAATTCACACTTCAAACAAGCATTGTTTTTCTAATATCATTTTCATAATATCTTTTTCATTATTAAAGCAATATCATCCGATTTTTTTGGATCTTCAGTTTTTGTTTTTAATTAGTGAATACCTTTTTTTGAATTTTTAGAGGGTTAAATGGAAAGTCGGCTGTACCTTCGTAGAAATTTGTTTTTGAGATTTAAATTTTTATGCGTTGCTTTTGAAGTTAAAATGCAATTATTTTCACTTTCAATCGTTGGAGAGCGGTGGGATTTGATGATGAATGATTTTGGTGTACCAATGAATTCAGCGGGAAGGGAAATCAATCATGGAATCCTTATTATTTGTGATCTCTTTCGAATTTTTTGTTGTATTTCTTAGTTTAACGGAATTTTTGGAATTAAGAATTCAAAATTATTTTGGTAATCCTCCTTTTGTGGTCACGAAGAAATTCATAAACAATACCATTTAATGGTATGGTGAGTTGGACCTGATTGGCGGGGTGAAGTCGTTCGGTCCAATCGGGAGGATCGTCCAATAGTTGCATTCCGCTCTTAATTGTGGGGGCGGCGTTTAGGGTGGAGGTGGGGAGGTAGTTGCAACGGCCGTCGGTGCCCCAGAGCTATAAATTCGCGAGCCCTTCCCATTCCTTTACACTCCTCGTGAGATTAACTTGCTGCACGTTACTTCGAACATTTGTACAAGTGATTCCTCCTCACGTTGCGCACTTCTTTTACTTCAGCGTGTTCTACCATGGATTCCTTCAAAGCTCTGCTGTGCTTTATGGGAAGCTCCACTGACGGTGACATCCCAAGGTTCGACGTCTTGACCTCTCTCCCACCTGAAATGGTCATCAAGATTTTGAGGTAAGGATATTTCGCCTTTTCTGTTCTGAGGAATAATGGCCTCCCTCTTAAAAGTATGATTTGAAATATTTTCTGTGATAATATACAGAATTATTTAAGTCGTTATTTTGGGTTTACTTAAAAATTTACGATTGTCTTCGGCAACGTTATGCACTGCCTAATTTTCATTTATTTTATAATTCATTTAGAATAGTTCCATTGGTTGATGTGATATGATTATTTACGCGTGATGGGATTAGTCTGTTGAATTTTATTCTTCATAGAATTTAATTTTATTCTAAATATATCACGTCGCATAAACTTCAGTTCATCATTGAATCAGCATTCATTTTTTTGTGCCGTTCATTTTTATTGTGCTTATTTTCTTTCAAAGTTTTAAATCCCTGCCTCTTCCTCATTTACGATGTTGAATACAGCCTCCTCGTGGATCTTTCTGCTCCACATTGGTCACTTTGGAAAAAGCTCATTGGTAAATGATAATTTCTTTTTAATAGAAATTAGTTTATGGAAATTTATGTATCGTAGAACTTACTACTACAGCTATTATACCATATCTCTTAAAGTTCAAGCTATCTTCTTCATTGGTTTTACATGAATTTTCTTTTTCATTTTACTTGTTGGCACTTACCTGCGTCAATATTTTTAATTCCTCACATTCTCTCTATTTAGGATGTTGGATCCGGCCTCTCTGTTGTCGTGTGCTCTTGTAAGTAAGTCGTGGCTCTCCTATGTCCACGGTGATCCCCAACTGAGGTCTCGCATCCGCCAGCACCTACGCCACTTGAGACAGCGCAGGGCCAAGCCTCTGAACATCAGAGTGCGGGTATTGCGCGAGGGTCACGAAGCTGTCCCCTTCTTCGCCAGTAACGACCGCTTCCAAATGAAGACGATCCCCTCGAAGGCAGGTAAGGGCCCATGGAATATATCGATTCACTTTTTTAACTTTTGTTGGCCTGACATCGCACGATTGTAACACCTTTTCCATTATCCCTTCTTTGCAGGTGCCTCTCGTGCGGAAAAACATGCTCCAGTTATTATTTCCAAAGGGAAAATGCCATCTATTGCCAAAACTCTTCGGAAGGCCAGGGTTGCTTCACATTCCGGTAAGTTATTGAGATTATTTGGTCGATAATATAATTCTATCGGTAAATGTGCACAGAATTTTTCTGAAAGTATGCATCAATGTCCACATACAGATAATGTTTTGTGCATATTCAGTATTTTTTTCTTTTATGTTATAAATGTGATCTCTTTTTCGAGATTGAACTTGATTGTTTTATTTTCACCGCATAAAATAGAGTCAAAAATACAATGCATAATACCTGAAGTACATGGTTAACTTGCATTTTGCATTTTTAGCTGTAAAATCGTTTTTGTAGAGCCGTTGCTAATCTTCCGCTTCCTTTTTACAGCTCTGATTCGAATTCTTGGATTACCCATAGCCATGCAGCCCACGCATACACGGCCAGCACAAGAGATTGGACTCCTCTCTGGAAAGTCCGCAAAAAGGTCTTCCTCGAAGTGCGTGAAAGGTGTGAGAATGTAAATGTGATATCGTGCCTTGTTGTATAATTTTTTTCAATCTCCGGTTTGTTATCCTGTGTTTATTTTCTATTTAAGTATGGAACTTGTACTTAAGCATTTTATATGATGTAGAATACATCTATTGAAAATATATTCTTATTTTTGTTATTTTACTAACCCTTTCGTTTCCAAATCTTCTACGAAGTTCTGCAGTCTTAAGACTCCTTTGCACTATTATTTTGAAGCTGTTATATTTTCTACTTGGTCTTTGATATTGTGTAAATATTTCGATCGTCGACTTATGCGAGCCCATTCGTCTCGGTAGAAAATACTTTGTACAATTCAATAATAATTTTATTGCCTTGCCGGTTTTAATGTTTAGTGCCATTTTTAAACGGAGAAGTATTTATACTGGTGTGTCTTCTTGGGTATTCCTACATTATACGATGGTTAAGAACAAGTGCGTTTGGTTTTACTCAGTTTCCTACGCATCCCTTACGAGAGGCCATCCAAATAAAGGAACATTTTTAAAGCCACCTACCCACTCTCCCAATCCCTGCCATTTACCTACTCCCCTTACTTTACGGTTTACTTTCTCGATCTTCACCCTCATTATTTCCAAACTAATATCTCTGCTGAAATTTTCTTTCCACAGCCTGTACATCCACCAACATCATTCAGTTGTCGCATTGCCACTTCTTCTCAGTATTCTATGTCAGGCAATGAACCATACCCTTAATCTAAGAACGAATATCCATCGTTCTTCCTTGTGCCTGCCATACCATTATATATCCCTCCCATGTGCAACGCAGCAGTAAAAAATACTTTTGCAAATATTTTCTACCTCCATCCTAGATAATTCATTCAACTGTGATAATGCAATGAGCTGACGCGTGCTCCATAATATACAATATTTATGGTTATTTTTAAATTATATAACATAATCCCTGAAACAAATATTTACCTCAAATTTACCTCTAATATACAGTTCTTCACATTAGTTGCACTTTTTTGCGTATAAAAACAGTTTCCAGACGACCTTAATTATTATTTTCACCTGCCAATATTCTACTAAGTGTGGTTTGTAACTCCAAATCAAGGAAATAACTTAATATCGCAGCTTAATGAATTGTATTCTACACAAAACTTTGATGCATTCAGGACTAAAAGATTCTTCAGACTGCTTCTCCATCCTGTCCCACCGTACGACGGATTTGTCTTCCTTCTCATGCGACACATTGACACATTGTCAGCTGAAGAAACATGCATCCAGCTAAGATTAATGGCTTATTTACACGCACAATATTTTTTATTCTACGTTTTATTATGACATGACACTATGTAGTTAACCTCCCAATCGTCTCCATCATTGATATTTGACTTCAAGCAAGGTACGTGCAGTGAAGTCAGCGTGATCAGATGTATTGTAAAGAATTTTTCGTTTCTTCCTTTAACCATGAATTATTTATGCATCGTTAAGTATATGTGAATAATGAAAGCAGGCAAATTGTATTGACTACCGAACTGCTATCGATTACAGTATCGATTTCATCAAATTGAGCCAAAACTAATACAGATGCAAGAGGATCTGACATTTTTATGGAAACTTAATGGCTTCTTGACAACTATTAGCGGTACGGATCCTCTCTAAGGCCATACATCTTTTAATCGCCATGACGTGGGAATATCTGCTGTCTCTATACGTAGAAGTCAACTAATATAACTGTCAATATGACCACCAAATGCGATTTCGTCGTCAACAGCAGCCGACACCCTTCCTATACGGTAGTGAATAGTGGCTCAGCTAGGGGGGGGGGGGAGGTTTGGGGGATAAAAACCGCCAGTGCTCAGAGAATTTTTTACGATTAATATATTTTACTTAATTGGATTGATATTTCGAATAGAATAGTGTAAGGATTCATAAATTATCCCTCAGAAAGCCGTTAAGCTCACCATTTTAAACCATTAATCTAAAAATTCCGCAATATTAATCTGGCAGCTACCGCTTATCCTGGCGATTATGCTATACCCCCACACACCCCGGTATTAATCACACCTTAACCTCCCCAGCCTTATTTCCTAGCGGCGCCCCTTGTTGCATATACGCAGTGGACCACTAAATTGGTTATACTTCATATCTATTTCACTTTAATGAAAAAAAGGAACAGATCTACAAGGGGAACTGACACTTCCAGGTAAACTAAATGGTTTTTTGGGCAATTTTTAGCGCTACTTTGGATACCCTAAAAACAAATCCCTGAAATGCAATTCTATTCAGGGAAAGTTACGGATCTCATTCCATGAATGACCGTAAATTTCGTTTAATATGCTTTGATCAAGGCTGAGCTCTACCCTCACATGTCCAAAACAACCTCCATTTCGAATCACTGAATGGAGGAAGTCTGTACCGCTATGTTTAATGGAGATGGTTATACCATTACTTTCGTCTTATCAACTCGTTCAGTGACATCCCCTAATTGAGGGAACGAAGCTCTCACAAGTGTGTAAACCAAAGGCGCAGCGAGGAGGGGGTTTTGTGGGGATAAACCTCCCCCCACCCCAGAGCTCAGAGAAATTTTTAAGTTAAATCCATTTTACTTAATTGAATGAATACTACTTTTAAGATAGTGTAAGGATTTACAAAATGTCTCTTAGAAAGCCGTCAAACTCACGATTTATCCGAAAAATATTCTGGGGAGGGATCCCACACCTCCCGCTTACCCTGGCGGATATGCCGTATCCCCAGGCACTCCAGTAATAGTGGCGCCGAAAACCCCTCCAAGCCTTAGTTCCTAGCTGCGCCTTTGGTGTAACCAAGGAAAATTTCCCGAGAGATCGATGCACGTGTCCTGATTAACTATGATTTACAGATATGTGGTTACTCTCCCGAAATGAGTTCACTACGATATCAGCTTATATGCCACAGGATTAAGCCATCGATTTCACACCGCGAACAGCTCGAAAGTTAGGGAGCAGGTACATCTCTGAGACATTCAATTTGTCATTTGATCCTTCAAGGATTAATTATGTATATCTAACTATATGGTAGTAATGAAAGAAGGCAAATGTTTATCGACTAACGAACTGCGATAGATTAGAATATTTATTTCACTTCGTGGGGCCACTTCGAACAGAGCTACAAGGGGATCTGACACTTCCAAGGCCAGCTTTAAGGGCTCCGTTTGCAACTTTTAGAGCGGCGAATTCCATTCCACGTTATGAAATGCCTTCTATAAATCTACAAATGCTATGAAAGTCGGTTTCCCCATTCTTTCTATGTGCAGCCAAATAGCTAAATTTGCATATCTTCTTGTGTCATTGATTTTACTAAATCCGAATTCGTCCATATCCAGGATTTCTTCTGCTCTCCGTTATATCCTTTTGTGAATAATTCTTGTCAGAAGCTTCAACGCCTGTGTCGTCAGGCTCAAGGTCCTAAAAGCATCGCAATAATCTGCTCTCTTATTTTTGGTGTGGAGAATGATGATGCTATCCTCGAAGTCGCTGAGTAAATCTCCTCTTGAGTGCATATCGCAGATAGTTTTATATATTGAGTCAAGACCTTTTCTCCTGCATTTTTCAATAGCCCTGCTGGAATGTCACCTTTACCTGGGGCCTTATTCTTTCGCAGGTCCCTTATGGCAGCGTAAAATTCTGATCTTAAGACGCTCGCTCCCATATCATCCTTTTCTGCGTCACTTTCCTCTTGTTTTCGAGCTAAGTGTGCTTCCGTTTCATAATTCCTCCAGGTATTCCTTCCATCCCTCGGCTTTGTATTCGGAATTTTGGCGTAGAACTGGCATAAGAGCTAACTCCCTACGACCTTCTGTCGAGGACAACCTTTAGGCAAGAGTCAAAACGCGAATGATGACTAAGATGAGATAAAATAATTTCACAACCTTAGTTGATGAAAATGCAGAACCTAAAGCCGGTAATTCCGCGTAACTTTCTTGCGCAATTTCGTATGCCTGATTTATCGCTCGCCTGGAAAGCCTGAGCAGATAAGGGAATGGAATTCTTTCAAGCGGTGTTAGGAGAATTAATGGACACCGAATTTTCGAAAATACAGAATTTATGGGGAATTATATATTGTTGCTACCATCATAGAGGCATGATACATTATATTGTGTACTTGCTCAGGACATATTTCAATGTTAAATTCTCCTGACTTGGTATTCTTTCATCCTGCTTCTCCAACTCACCACATAGTGGACTGTTTTCGCTGAAAACAAGTTCTCAAATCGAATTCTAGTCGTCAAATGACTAACATCATTAATTTCCATGCCATAAATTGCATATGAGGTAAATATGAATTTCAATTATGTACTTTACATTATTTCGACCACTCGCCGCAATATATTTACATTTTAAAATAGCTTAACGAGCGCTTCACATTTTAAACACTAAATTTGAACACCTCAACAGCAATTCGACTAGTTTACTATAATGAAATATTTGCCAAAATTTTTTCAAAAATTTCTCATCAATATTTTATCTTATGTGCGGTTTCATTACACCCTCCTACTTATATGATTCATGATTATATTATATAATCTGTAGTAAATTATCTGTTCATCTTTTATTATCTGTATATTATCAGCATTTATATGGCAGTATATTTTCTGCACATTTACAAGGATGTACCTATAGGTTAATCATGGTAAAATATGAGAAGAGCTGAATAGAATAGAGAAAACAATTTTAAAGCATAATATGACCGGGAGAAAGGATATGTAAAAGATAAATTAAGTAATTTGATATTATATTTGAACTTGGTATTCATTAGGAGCTAAAACTGAAATTTGGGAATTAGAGTAGATGTAATAATGTAGAAGAAAGATTTAAAGTAATATCAAATTTGCTCTAGTACATTAAGTTTCATTGTCACCGCTCTTGTTTCCGTCGGAATACTTAATTGGTTTTTTCTCTTTCGACGCGTTTCCAATCGGAAATATTCACCCCGATTCGAAATAAGGAATCATTAATTCGTAATCATACTTCAATAGGAAATATTTTAGAGGATAAAAATATTTCTTTTGTATTCAATATAAATGGACAATGTTTGTAAGTGAAACGGTGTTACTAATAACCGATTGATACATTGTAATCCATCGTAAATATCCTGGCTTTGAATTTAGAATACTAAAATTTATAGTAAAAAATAGTTCGGTCGAAGGCTGTATAAAGAGTTTCAATTCTATAGAATTGGGGAAGGATGAGATGGGTCTCTCGGTCGGAGTAGTAATAGCAATAGCAATATTCCTGCAATATTTAGGGCATTTTACCTCGAACTTGGGCCCTCTGCCCTCTTCTTCCCAACCTTTCATCCCTTCCATTTTTATGGTTACCAGTCCAGCGAGAAAGCAGGCATGCGTAATCGCTCGCGTATGTTAAATGGAATGAGCGCTTGGAGGTTTAGCGTTTTCACTAGCTAGGGCTGGGCGATTACAATATAATGCCCTATGTTACCCATCATTCGCGTTTTGACTCTTGTGTAGAGATTTTCCTTCGCAAAAGGTCTTCTCGGATTTCGCTCATGCAGCAGTTCTGCGCCCAAATCCGTATCGAGTGGTGTACTAGTGAATGTCTGTTGTAGCGTGGAGTCTCATCTGGTTGTGTTTAATTACCGTCTGTTGGTTATATTTGTGGATGTACTGCATGTCCTCTTGATAGGTTCTTACGGCACAGTACTTTCATTATCGTGAAAAATAAACGTGATGAAAATTCCTTCGCTTCGCACGCGTTCCTCATTTCCCCAGATCTAGTGTCCTTCATTGGCAAGTGCGTTTCAAGTCGGTTGATGGTGTTACGTTAGCTTCTATTTCAATGAAACAGTGTAGATTGGAATGTTTTAAATGGTGTCACTGCAGTGGTTTGGGCCTTGCAAACATTAATAATACGTGGTGTGGCGAATTTTCCCGACGCAGATATATGTAAACTATTCAGGGTGAGTGCCAGTGCTTTGAAATGGGCGTGTCGATGTTATAATGTTTTATCGAAGTAGGGGAGAAGAGATTAGTGGAAATATATGTTGGAAGTGATGCCTCGCTATTCGTAGTGAAATGAAAGTTTTCTCGCGTGTTTTGAAGGCAAGAGGTGCTTCTTGGCCGACAACTTTTTACCTTGGAGTAAACATTTCCTACGGAATATTCTGCAAGAGGAAAAGACACGTCGATTGTCGAAGGTTATCTGTACTAATGTGCTACTTGGATTATCTTTAAACTTAGGTAAGTTTGTTTACCAAAACCGCCATAAGTTGTTCATGTTTCATACGTGAAGTATCATGCGTTCACCAATAGTGCGTCACCGCTCTTCATAATCCGGGATTGGGCTTTAGATACTTTTATAGTTTTTCCATGTTGATAACCCGTCCATGACTGGTATACCATTGTCTTGAAATGAAATTTTGTGTTCCTCCACGTGCCAGACATCCTTCCGTTGATTTGAGGGCTCCATGCATCCTCATTTGGGGTCCTATCGAATGAAATAAACGCATCGCTCACTGTCTTGCATTGTTAAGGCTTCATTTTTGCAAGGTAATGCGTGTATGTGGTGTATATATGACAAATAAATGATTGATGCTTCCAATACAATTAATGGAATTAACGATAAAATTTCATCCCTTCCATATTCGTTATGGATTTATTATTTATTTTCGACTGCACATTTGGAGTTGAGGGTTATCGCGGCAGATTTTTTGGGTCATTCTGTCATATATTTTCTGAGTATCTACTTTACTCGTGACCCAGTGCAGATGACCGGTTCTCTATCCTTTTTTCGGTGGGATATTATAACATAAATTCCATTAGTTACTAAGATTGATTTTTTCATGAATATATATCCCATAGTTATTATTCAGTTTTGAGAATATAACCGATCCCATCTAAGGGTGTATTTTTATAAATCTCATCCGGCAAGAAGGGATTGTGCGACCTTAAAAATATACATGTCGTGTTCTCTGTCCTTATTCATTCTTTCATGCCATGGAAGCTCTACATGATAATTTCATGGAACTCTCACGAATTCTCACTTTTACCAGCTGGTGTATTTAACCTGACCTTAAGTACTTAAAAGAAAACGGATGATGATGAGGTATAGTTGAAAAAAGAGATTATTTCTTCTTTACCTTCTTTATGTTTGCTTTACGGAAAAAATGGCTTAATGATTTGTGCGTGATTTTTTTCTTTAATTTTTGGCGATAGTTATCTAATTTGAATGGAAAATATATCAGGAAACTGGTTTTTCTGTTATTTTTCTGCAGTTATTTCTAGTTTCCGTCGCTACTTAATAGGATACCGTTAACATACCCTTTACTTATTTAAGTAGTTGCTCACATACACCATATATGCCAATTTACAATGACGTTGTAACAAATAGGCAATGACGGATAGGACAACTTTTATTCGGTAGACTAATTCAAACTTCAAACAAGCATTATATTCCTGTATCTTCATTTGTTTACTAATTTTGTCATATTTAAAGCAATATAATCCGATTTTTTCTGAAAATATTCGTTTTTGGTTTTAATTTATCAATATCTCATTTTGAATTTTTAAACAGTTCAATGAAAAATCTGTTGTCCCTTCGTAGCATTTTGTTTTTTAGATTTAAATTTTTATGCGTTGCTTTGAAGTTAAATAATAATCATTTTCATTTTCAGTCGTTGAAGAGCGGTGGGATTTGATGGAATTATTTTTGTGTACCAATGAATTTTGCGGAAAGGAAAATCAAACATGGAATTCTTATTATTTGCGACATCTTTCGAAATTTTTGTAGCGTTTTTTAAGTTTAACGGAATTTTTTCGAAAAAAAAATCAAAATTATTTTCTTTCCTACCTTTTTGTAGTCACGATGAAATTCATAAACAATACCAGTTAATGGTATTATGAGTTGGACCTGATTGGCGGGGTGAAGGTGATCGGTCCAATCGGGAGGATCGTCCAATAGTTGCATTCCGCTCTTAATCGTGGGGGCGGCGTTTAGGGTGGAGGTGGGGAGGTAGTTGCAACGGCCGTCGGTGCCCCAGAGCTATAAATTCGCGAGCCCTTCCCATTCCTTTACACTCCTCGTGAAATTAACTTGCTGCACGTTACTTCGAACATTTGCACAAGTGATTCCTCCTCACGTTGCGCACTTCTTTTACTTCAGCGTGTTCTACCATGGATTCCTTCAAAGCTCTGCTGTGCTTTATGGGAAGCTCCACTGACGGTGACATCCCAAGGTTCGACGTCTTGACCTCTCTCCCACCTGAAATGGTCATCAAGATTTTGAGGTAAGGATATTTCGTCTCTTCCGTTCTGAGGAATAATGGCCTTCCTCTTGAGAGTGAAAAGTTACTTGTGATAATTTCCAGAATTATTTAAATCGTTATTTTAGGATTACTTAAAATTTATGATTGTCTGTGCTTTGCCTAAGTATCTTTAGAATAACTCTTTTGGTTGACGTGACATGATAAATCACGTGTAATGGGATTAGTTTGCTGAATTTAATTCTTCATATAATTTTATTTTATTCTAAATATATCACGTCGCATAACCTTCACTTTATCATTGAATTAGCATTCACTTTTTTGTGCCTTTAATTTGATGCGCTTATTTTATTTCAAAGATTAAAATCCTCACCTCTTCCTCATTTATGATGCTGAATACAGCCTCCTTGTCGATCTTTCTGCTCCACCTTGTTCTCCTTTGGAATAATCTCATTGGTAAATGATAATTTCTTTTAATGCGAATCAGGGTATTGAAATTTATATATCGTAGAACTTACTACTATACCTATTATACCATATCTCTTAAAGGTCAAGCCATCTTCCTCATTGGTTTTGCATGCATTTTCTTTTTCATTTTACTTGTTGGCACTTACTTGCGTCAATATTTTTAATTCCTCACATTCTCTCCATTTAGGATGTTGGATCCGACCTCTCTGTTGTCGTGTGCTCTTGTGAGTAAGTCGTGGCTCTCCTATGTCCACGGTGATCCCCAACTGAGGTCTCGCATCCGCCAGCACCTTCGCCACTTGAGACAGCGCAGGGCCAAGCCTCTGAACATCAGAGTGCGGGCATTGCGTGAGGGTCACCAAGCTGTCCCCTTCTTCGCCAGTAACGACCGCTTCCAAATGAAGACGATCCCATCGAGGGCAGGTAAGATCCCATGGAATATCTTGATTCCCTTTTTTTAATATTTGTTGGCCTGACATCGCACGATTGTAACACCTTTTCAATTATACCTTCTTTGCAGGTGACTCCCGTGCGGTAAAGCATGCTCCAGTTATTATTTCCAAAGGGAAAATGCCATCCATTGCCAAAACTCTTCGGAAGGCCAGGGTTGCTTCACATTCCGGTAAGTTATTGAGATTATTTGGTCGAAAATGTAATTCTTTCGGTAAATGTGTACACCTTTTGTATTAAAGTTTGCATCAATGGCTATATGGAGTTAATTTTTGTTCATATTTAGTATTTTCTCTTTCAAGTTATAAATGTGTTCTTGATTTCCCGACTGAGCTGGATTTTTTCATTCTCACAATACAAAATAGAGTCAAAAATACAATGCAATATGACCTGAAGTACATAGTTAACTGGAATTTTGGAATTTAAGCTGTAAACGCAGTTTTGTATAGCCGTTTCTAATCTTTAACTTCCATTCTACAGCTATGATTCGAATTCTTGGACTACCCATACCCATGGAGCCCACGCATGTGCGGCCAACGCAAGAGATTGGACTCCTCTCTGGAAAGTCCGCAAAAAGGTCTTCCTCGAAGTACGTGAAGGGTGTTAGAATGTTAATGTGTTATCGTTCCTTGTTGTATAATTTTTATTTTCAACATCTAGTTTTTTCTTCTATGTTTCTTTTCTATTTAAGTATGGAACTTGTACTTAAGCATTTTATATGATGTAGAATACATCTATTGAAAATATATTCTTATTTCTGTTTTTATTACCCATTTCGTTTCCAAATCTTCTAAGAAATCC
This sequence comes from Ischnura elegans, assembly GCF_921293095.1. Classification (NCBI taxonomy): domain Eukaryota; kingdom Metazoa; phylum Arthropoda; class Insecta; order Odonata; family Coenagrionidae; genus Ischnura; species Ischnura elegans. Next base: position 66,174,113 of record NC_060259.1, on the reverse strand, counting down.
TGCAGGTTGATGAGTAGGCCTTCTCATCCAGCATATGTGAATTTTTTTGGAACATGAAGAAAATAAGATTACGACCCTCACGCTGTGGTTAACCCAAATTACTTTTGAGCATCGTCTGTCCGTAATTTCTCGCAAAAATTACGTTTTTCTTAGATTTTGCCCAAATAAAGACGTGAAAGTGAGTTTTTACAAGCGTGGTGAAGCTCGAATAGGCTCTTAGGCGTATGGAAAAGAGGACTGTAGGGATGAAGAAGAGAGGCCATAGTGATCCACTTTAATTTTTAACATTTTCCACTTTCTTACACTATTCTGCTAGTTACATCTCTCTACGTCACTTGTCGGAAGTAACCCAAGTACTGAAACGTAAAAATGTGAGGCACTGAAATCTTTCTTTGATCCAGCTTCTTCTCGTCAATCCCTTTTTCCGGTCATAATTTAAGTTTTATTTATACCAATTTATGCGTCTCAGTCATTTTCTAAAACTTCATTTCGTTTAATGCATTAGGTAGCTCAATTAATTGCTCAATCTCGTCTTATATGTGGACCGTATAAGTTCTATCATCCTCTCTTTGGTAATGTAATTTTGCTTCTTGAAGGAATAGGGTGGTTTACTATTATCTTTTCCTAAATTGAGAGATTATTACTCCTGGAGTACATGTTTCACGCTTTTAATACTCTATCAAACGAAGGAAACTTTCCGACCACATGCATTTTTAATAGGTGATTATTAAGCGATGCTTCCCTGAGCTCTGTGCCTCAAGCATGCATTGGTAATCTCAGACGATGTTAGACTCGCATCTACTCGTAGCATCTAGGTCCCTGTGACGACGCGTGGCATGGCATCGCATGGGCACCAATCTGGACTCTTTCAAATCAGGTTAAAATTTACAATTAACATTCGTCTAAACTAGGATTACTAAAACCAAATATGTAATTTGTATATTATTATAAATACACTAATAGTGTGTAACGACTCGCAATCAATGCCTTTCGTATTCTTTGATGAGGGAAACTTCCTTATTTTGACAAGGTTTACTTAATAAGTTGATAGATGGCTTCCTTTTTGTCAATTGATGCTATGACTACAATTATCAAGTGTCATCATATTTTCCAAAATAAGTCTGAAGGCTATAAAAGCCACTTTGTGCCCAAGCTTTGGAAACCAAACTCAGTCCGTAAAAATTTTCTTCCCTAATATTTTGATTTTGGGATAGAAAATTATAGTGAATGAAGTGTTATTCACGATCCTTCAGAAACTATTATTCTTTCTTTGTTAATAATTCATAATATTTTTACAGCGGAGCTCCTTCTCAGGGATACATTTCATGTGTATCTTCTAGAGATGTAATGGCATTCATTTATCGTGCATTTCATAAATCATATCTTAAGAGAAATAATTTCCAATACCTCTCACGGATTACAAAATTCCTCGCAGGATATCTTCTACTCCTTCAGCTCACAATCCTTAAGCGACTTTAGGGCTATGTAAATTCTTCCCTCGGCAATGTTGTTCAAAATCATAATTTCTGTATTTTATTCGATTTCAAAGATATTTTTAAAATCCAATTTCGTCCCCAAGAGAAGCCTTTAGTGTATTCCTGCTACATTGATAGAATCCCCAATTCAAATGTTCAATCAATTCAAGATTTTGCCTATTGTATTTCCAGGGGTCGTTTGATATCCCATATGGCATAAGAAGTTTCATCCAATCTTCATCGTTAAAACGATTTCAATTTCTATCCAAGGCTTATATAATGGGTTAGTTTGGTAATTCTCTAGGTATATATCCAATGCTTTCTTTTGAAAATTTAAAGACCTCCTTAATTGATTTTTTACACAACTTGAATTTTTGCATCCGTCCTTTTCTTCATGATATCATTTAAATAAAGTACTCTAAGGTTTGTAATTTTTCTCTGATTTGTTTAAAATTCCGTTTTTTATTCCTGAGAATTAATGTGTTGATATTCGGTTTGGCACAAAAAAGTGACACTAGCGCTATCGTCGGGTCAAAACAGATGCGGGCTGGTGATAGTTCCCAAAATAGACCACGCAGTACCGACGTCTCAAGGTCAACAGACTGGCCACGTATCCCTTGAGTTAAACGTGTCCGCGATGTTTCCTTCGAGCGGCGGACACCACAGCATGAACGAAACACTTTGGGTCAAATTTCAACTGATGGTAGCAGTCAAGGGTAAATTACGTAATATAACTCGAAGCACTTGATTCACCGCCTTGTTCTCCACCTTGATATTGCTGTCCTTACGCTCCTTTCACACAGCACGGTTTCGCCCGTACGGGGGAAAACCGTACGGTTGTAAGTGGTTTAAAAGTAGTTTTCACACAGCACGGTCCCGTCGTACGGTGAGAGACTTCAGTTGAGCATTGGCTTGAGTCGGATGTGCACCTGTCTGTGTGTACTGCTTAGCTAAAATGGATCGAGAACAAGCAATTTTTTAAATTAATTATTATCTATCGATGACATCAAAATCAGGTTTCGGCGCCAAACAAACTTCAAGCATATCATGTCGCATTTCTATATTTAAATACTGCAAGAGTCTTGTCCCACAACACAGGCTTAGATTCTACCAAAGATATAAGCACCTGAGCGTCAATTTCATACATTTTTCCACAGTGAACTGAGCAGCGTGCACTCACTAGCGAACCAACCGTACGACTAAAACCGGGCTGTGTGAAAGGGGCTGTTTACTCCAATGCGCTACTACGCAGTTCGACGGGGACGGCGACCGTATGGTTCTAGTGGCAGACGGCAGCTGTATCACGGCGATAAACCGTCACCGTATCAGTGTGAAAGCTCCCATCTGATTCTTTGCGCCACTATTGGAATGTGTCCCGTACGGTTTTCCGCCGTACGGGCGAAACCGTGCTGTGTGAAAGGAGCGTTACCCTGGTCGACACGACCTGTCATCCAAACATAAATAATTACTTGCAATTTACTGAAAGGGCGATTTCTATGATACTGAATATTTTTTTCGTGGTTTTTATTTAAAAATGGTCTTACATGCCGTTTATCATCTTGCTTGAAAATATACATCCAATCCACAGAGAAAAATGAAAGTAATTCGAAACATAAGTCGAAAAATATTTGGTCGGTGGCAGTCACAAATCTACCCAAGGATAAATTTATCCCATTACCACTTTCTGATATTTGACAGTTTTAATAGGGTAGTTTGTTTGGTACGAATTATTTAACCCTTCCGCACTCGCGTCAAATTTTGGGACAAATATGCTCGCGTGGCGTCTGCTAGACGCCAATAGTGTACATTATAATATAATAGTTAATATTAAAATTAAATGCAACACACTACTTTTATGTTATTTATTTGCTCCTTTACAAGTTATAACATTGTAAATACAATAGTTTTTAACTTATTTAAGACATTTTAACCATCTTTTAGTAACTAAGCACATTTTTGATACATTGCTCTCAATTAAACCACATCACAGCAACAATTACATATTTTTATCCTTGCAAACAATACAAACGTATTCAGAATGCTCTAAACATATATAATGATCACAGGAAATGCACCTATATTTTGTCATTCGATTTTTTTTTCTGTCGCAAATGTAACATCTCTTTCTAGAATTCTCTTTTTTCTCCTTCGTTTTTTCCTCCGATTTCCTACGAATACTTTTGGAACTGCAAGTACTTGACTCATTATGTTCAGTTTCTTTGTCTTTCTCACTAATGGCTAAAGTTCTTTTTCTCAATTCCCTCGGTAAATTTACCACGTGACTACGTTTTTGCAGGTGCTCTTTAGTTAGTTCTTGCGCAAGGACTTTGATAAAATGCCTTCTTTTCAAAATTGCATGAGAACTCTCTTTGTTGTTTACAAGGTAAATAACCTGAGCATTTATTGCTGCCACATTGAGCATGGTATAAAATATAGTCATCGGCCACCTTTTGGTGTTTCTTGCTACTGAGTAAGTCGCGCATAATTTATCAACTACATCAACGCCAGATTTAGTTGCATTGTAAAATGTCACGATCTCTGGCTTATTCGAATTCCCTGTTGTTTCATCGATTGTGGAATCATGATGCATTGAAGATATTAAAATTACATTTTTTCGTGGCTTTGGTATGTATGATACCAATGTGCAATGCCTATCAAATCCAAAACGAGTTGTAAATGGTTCTCGACCGACAGGGGATGTAAAACTGGGTGGAAGCTGCCGTTTATTCTTCCTTACTGTTCCTACATACGTAAGGTTAGCTTTGAGTAGGTCTAAAACTAGCTCATAACTGGTAAACCAATTATCGGCGGTTATATTGCGACCACTGTGAGCAATCGGTCTAACCAACCTTTTTACAACATCATTGGCACTGTTACTAACGTAAAATGGGCCTTCCGGCTGCTTCCCAACGTATACTTCTAAGTTCCCTGTGTAAAATGTTTTAGAATCTGCTAGAGAAAATATCTTAATTCCATATTTTCCTGGTTTACTCGGGATGTATTGCCTAAATGCACATCTTCCTCTGAATTTTGATAGCATTTCATCAATAGTTACGTATTCTCCCAAAGAATAACTTTCACGGCAATTTTGAACAAATATATCAAAAACCTCTCTAACAGGTGCAAGCTTATCTAATAGCTTCCTATCGCTTCTAGTTGCTTTGTCATCAAACCGAAGGCTTTGTAAAATAAAGTGGAAGCGCTTACGAGACATCACCAATCGAAAAAATTCAACACCAGTTCCATCTGTAGACCACAAATCACTTGTATTTAGCTTACTATTTCTAAGGAAACCTGCCATATACAGTAATCCAAAGAAAGCTTTCAGTTCACTCAAATCGGTAAATTTACAATCTCTTTCCCTATCGTAACGATCTTTTTGGGATTCAATGAATTTATTAGTGTTTTCCAAAATAATAGCAAGCAGACTGTCGGTAAAAAAACATCTCCAACACTCGAGTACAGTCTTAGCGGTTGTAGCACTTTCTTTCACACGTGAATTCAGGTTTACAATATTATGACGACGAGTCCTTACAGTCACCACTGGTATTTGCAAAGCCCACTTCGTAGTTTTGTCTTTCCCAAAAACAAATTCTTTACCTGATTCTTCATCCTCTCGGTCACTTTCTTCCTCACTAGTAATTTCTTGATCCGTATCCGTGTTTTGCAATTGTTCCTCTAAGGAATCTTCTTCACCTTCGCTCTCATCATCTACTGCAGACAATTCTGAATCTGATGATTCCATCAGAAGACGCTGCAGATAGCTACGATCTTCCTCACGCATTAGGTTTAGCTGTTTTTTTCTCTCCATCTAAGGGACGTAAGTAAATCCAGAAGAGATACATCATAATAGGGAACAACCATCTACAGCGTGATTAATTTCATAAATGTATATGCATAAATATAAAGGAATATAAAACTTACACTTTCGAACAATGAAACACTATGAAGTGTAGCTTGTTCCACTGCACCACTCTGGAATTACTCGCACGTTTTACTGATAAAATTCAGGGGCTCCTTGCAGTCACAAGTTCCTTTCTGACGCACCAATACACCAACGGACAAAGAATGAGTGGTCGATAGCGGGATACTTGGGTATTTATACGGAGGAACTACAAGAGTTGCACATTTGTATATCCAAAAGAAAACAAGTTAGTAAATTAGCGCAATATGTGGGGACCCGACGTGGCATCTCTGCGGCTGCGAGAAATAGATAAGAAAAAGATAACTTGTCATAGATATGTTGGAGAGTTTCTCTAAGGTTGCAGATTGAAAAGAAAACAAAGTCGTCACCGAAATGGTTTTAGAGGCGGCGTCTATCACACTGTGCTGAATAGACATTGATAAGATACGTTAAAATTGAGACTCGACGAAAAGGCAAGCGTTGGACCTACGCAGATAGAAAACAAATTAGCAGGGCATATGCCGAATTCAAAAGAAAGCAAAGTCGTCACCGATATGGTTTCGCGACGCGGCGCCTATCCACAGTGCTGAATAGACTAGGGTAAGATACGTTATAATTGAGACTCGACGAAAAGACAAGCGTTGGACCTACGCGGATAGAAAAAAAAGCAGCTGGGCATATGCCGAAACAGCAGGCCGTGGCGTGCCGCTCCCCAGATTGCAATCAATTGCTGTGCAATTAAGTTGCACACAAAAAACCCACAATGGATGGGTGGCTGAAATACGACCTTCGAATGATTGTCTCCGGTGAAATCGAGAGCAGTAATTCCTTGATATATTCCCGCAGTAAACAAAAACGCGAGCTTAAACCACATAAATAAATAAGAGAAAAAAATTGCATTTTTATTTACAACAAATTAAAGATAATCATAATTAATAATAGCATTAAATAACAATTATAAAATATAAGAAATGAGCATTGATTGAAAATAAAATATTTATTAAATTGTAACGAATCTAGTCGCGTGGCGTCTGACAGACTCAAATACATTTCAAAAACCCTTGCCTGGCACCCTGCTATAAATTTATCTGATATGATTTAACTGAATGGCAGACAATTCGAAAAGAGTAAGGTACCTAGAAGGAGAAACTATTATACGCACACTTTGGCCGAAGAAAAACAAAAACATATTGGTTGGCGTCCAGCAGACGCCACGCGAGTAGCGGAGGGTTAAAAGCAATTATCCGTTATATACAGCATTTTCTTACTAAACGGAGTGAAAAAAGTACATTGAATCATACTTAATTGCAGCTTCCGTAGGCGCGGTTTTCCGGTTAATGGATGGTAATTAGCCGAATGAGGCACTCCTCACATCGCCTGTTACCCGGGAAGATGCGATTCGGCATACTCGGCCAGCATCAACCTGTTGCTGTTATTCATGTACATATCGATATTTTTCTCTCACTATGCATATCTTCTCTACTTGCAATCCATTAGCGACGAGAAATGTAAACTTGAGTTAGGTACGCCTTCGAAAAATTTCTCCTATCTTTAATCTGCAGGTATTTAACGGTATATGAAAAATATTTTCTGCTTTATTCGTAAGCTACAATATGGAGGTGTAGAATACATTCTGCAAGATGTGTGGTAGCCATGAACATTACAACTCGAAACAACTTAAGAGATTAAAAGTGGTGTTTTTGGTTTGGTCATCCTTTTCAACATCATTAGCATTCATCAATCCCAAGATACATTTTACGTAGATTTCCATCGTATTTGACCATCAAGAATTCTATTTACACCTGTTAAAACCCTCGGCTAAAAATCCATAATCACCGTCTCCATGCATATCAAAGAGAGCAGTCATCTTACATAAAAATAGAAGGGCATAAATTAGTAAGCAATTTTTGGAGAAATACCACTTAGCAGTAGCGGATACATAAAGAACTCAAGGGAAGGGGGTGGCGCAAATGATATCTTGAGTTACCTTTAATACCTATCCTAATAAAAAATAAAGTTTCATGCAGAGTTTGAGAAAATTTACATTAAATTTATTACACACGTACACAAGACAATGCCTTCTTATGATATGAAAAAGTTATAGTAGTGGCTCTGCAATGTTTGTCAATTGGGTGGGCCCGCAATGGGGGGGTGCCCGCCATCTGTATCCGCCACTGAGCTTAGCAGTAAACAAGTACAACAGTTTCAAGTGTTTTGAGTTGGAACATCCACGGCTACCATAAATCTTGCATAATGATATTCTATATCTCTATAGTTCTACTGACGATTAATGCACAATATATTTCCCGAAGTCCCGACCATCGGTGCAGGTTGGAGGCAAAAGAAATTGTTTGTAGGCGTAACTGACTCAAGTTTTCATTTCCCGACGCTCATGAATTCCAAGAACTTCCGGAGTGAGACATAGGTATTGAGCTTTACTGGTAAGAGGTAAGTGCTGGTAAGAGTAAATGGTAAGAGGTTGGTGCTGGCTGAGTGGGCCAAGACGCATATTACGTTCCCGGGTATTAGGCGATTTCTACTGCCCCGCTATATGATTCCTACCATATTAAGTCAACGGGAAGACCGCGCCATTGAGAGCTGTGTTATAGTATAGTTCCTAGCGCCAATTTCACTCCTCTAAGTCGTGTGTAGGGTTGAAATATGGCTGGTATTTGCAAGACAAGCTACATAAAAGCACCAACCTCATTTTTTAGACAATTTTTATAAATATCGCGGTAAATTACTGACGTGTATGTGCGCATGTTTATTATACACAAATTATTTAACTGATAATAATAATTACTATTATTTGAAAGGGCAACAGAAAGAGAAGAAAGTGTTTATTTACTTTAATTCTTGGTACTAATACTCCCAGATACTTGTAACCTATTGGCCTGTACAAGTGCATCAATGTTTGACACAAAGGACTGAGCGGTGGCTATATTCATTGTTGAGTTGAGGTGTTCATCATTAAGTTGAGACCTGAGTCTAGACTTGTTCAAGTTCATGGCAGAAAAAGTTGTTCCCAGACATAGGTGCTGCCAAAAATAGGCATGATCTTTGAGGCCAAATGCTTAATTTGGGGATATTTAGGCCCAACATACCGATAAAATTTACTAAGATCTAAACTTGAAAACATATCCTTGAACACAACCATTTGCACGAGACCTCTTGGGGATTCCTATTCACGAATAGGAAAAATTTAAGTAGTCGTGCCTCGGCAAGTATTGGCCAGAAAACGCTAGATTAGGAAGCCAAGATGATAAAATGTAGACAATTTGCGAAAGATAGCATTTTCGGAGTAGAAGAAATGCAAGTGGGTAACAAGGGTGCCGACTTGCGAAAAATATTGAAAGGGCCCAAACCGGGGATCTTGCCCCGGTAAATTTTATAAGTAGTGAATTTTAAGTTTATAAGCATTTTAGAAGAGTCATACGATCAAAATTAGAACCCTGATCACTCGAATCTCGATATCTGGACACTCCGGGGAAAATCGACAAGCCTGACACAATTTTCCTCACATCTGTAACGAATTTTTGGGGGGCTCGGGCCCCCTCAGGCCCCATGGAGTCGGCGCCACTGGTGGGTAATATGGATGAAGTGCCAGTAAGTTTTGATCTTCCAACTGCAAGAGCTGTAAATGTTCAAGGAGCAAAGGAAGTGTCGATTGCGATTGAAGAAGTCATGGTGCCGCGGGCCGCGTGTTTGACACCCCTGGATTAGAGTATCGATTTCATCAAATTGAGCCACAACGAATACAGATGCAAGGGGATCTGACATTTCTATGGAAATTTAATGGTTTTTTGACAACTATTTGCGGTACTAATCCTCTCTAAAGGCCATATATTTTTTTAATTGCCTTGACGTGGGAATATCTGCTGTCTCTAGTCGTAGCGGTCTACTAATATAACTGTCAATATGACCGCCAAATGCGATTTCGTCGTCAACAGCTGCCGAAACCCTTCCAATACGGTAGCGTACAGTGGCTCAGCGAGGGGGGGGGGGTTTGGGGGATAAAACCCTCCCAGAGCTTAGAGAAATTTTGAGGTTTAATCCATTTTACTGAATTGAATTGACATTACTAATATAAGAGTATTGGGATTAATAAAATATCCCTCAGAAAGCCGTAAAACTCACTATTTTGACCATTTATCTTAAAATTCCGCAATATTAATCTCGCACCTATGCTTATCCTGGTGGGTATGCTATACCATCACACACCCCTGTATAAGTTGCACCTAAACCTCCCCCAGCCTTAATAGGGTAGTTTCCTTTATCAAAGAAAACGAAAGGCATTGATTGCGATTCGTTACCCACCATTAGTGTATTCATAATACACAAATTATTTGGTTTTTGAAATACCGGTTTAGACGAATGGCAAGGGTCAAATTTTATCCTCATTTGAAAAAGGCCAGATTGGCGCCCATGCGATTCCACTCCACGTGACGTCACAGGGACCTAGTTTCTACACGAGAGGATAGGAGTTATACATCGTCTGAGGTTACCAATGCATGCATGAGGCACAGAGCTCAGGGAAACATGTCTTAATAATCACCTACTAAAACTGGCTAAGGTCGGAAAGTTTTCTTCGTTTGATAAGGTATTAATAAACATTTTTTAAGCCAAGCGCTACCATTCAGCAAGGCACTCAGGTACCCGCTGGCAGCCTGCGACGTATCAGCGCTAAGCCTCGCCTCAAGGTCACCTCACCGGGCGGGAGGGGGAACCAGAAATACGACGTACGGAGATATTTCCCGGCATTCATACTTGAGCGTCGCGTTTTCGCGCGCTTGAAAATTTTCACTTTTCATTTAATCGCGAAAAATAGATATTGTCATTTAAAAATCTAAAAGCGTGAAATACGTACTCCAGGAGTAATAATCTTTCGATTAAGGCAATAAAAAAATAATAGGAAACCACCCTATTCCTAGCGGCGTCCCTGGTGGCGTATGCGTAGTGGACCTCTACATCGGTCATACTTCATATCTATTTCACTTTAATGAAAAAAAGGAATAGATCTACAGAGGGAGCTGACAATTTCAGGTAAACTTAATGGTTTTTTTGAGCAATTTTTAGCGGTACTTGTAAGAAAAATTATTTTTCATGACGAACAAGAAAGAACCGCTAATTCCATGCACTAGGGAATATGCCAATAAGCGATCTACGACATGTATGCAAGGTGAATTTCACGAATCACCTTTATCTTTCTCTTTGGCCACTTAAGATGAGGTCGTTTACTCGGACTCGAAATTTGAATTCATATAGTTAGATAGATGAATGATTGGTTTCCCGGTTAATTCCGCGTCGACTCGCTTTTGGACGACGGCAGTTTCGAGCGCGTTACATCTCCCGACTTCAGATCCAATAACCCCTAAGGGAAATGAATGGAACCCCGGAAGCCTCCCAGTGACGTCAAATCAAAATTAGGAGTGCTGGAACGCTCTTTCCATACCTTATTTTGGAAGTGAAATATTACTATTTTTTTAAAGTTATTATTTGCATTCTATTACATATTTTTGGTTTGGTTAAGAATGAATAAATTAGAAATTTTAAGGAAACAAAATTTGATAAAAATTATATTTGACTATTATGTCTTTTGTTAACCAGAGGCAACAAGGCGTTCCAGCGCGTTCCGGCACCATGAAATACTGGGTGTACGTGCATACATCTCGCAATGTTATAAGGGAAGTTGCTATGTAAAAAATATACATAAGAAATCATAAGTTAAATACACGGTATACATATAGAAATGGTTGGCAAAATGATATTGGTGTAATTCTTTAGGGTATTGGTTCCAGCCGCGCATGTCGCAACTATAAATGCAACTTTGGGTAGAGATGTAGTGCATCTTAATTACGTTGGTGTTCAATTCTAGAAAATTTTTCGGTAGCACGACATTACCATATCTTCCACTCTTGACTTCTCTCGATCTCAACGTCCAAGCCTCGCATCCATGGAGAAACATGCTCCATGTGTAGCACCCGATGAATTGTTTCCTTACTTCTGTGCTTGTATTCTCAGCTGTTAGAAGTTTCTTCTTTTTGTAGAAAGCTCTCTTCACATGCGCTATTCTACTGACTTTTTCCCTCTTGCTTCGTCCATCATTGGTAATTCGGCCTCCCAGGTAAGAAAACTCTTTCCTTTTCAAGCTCATGCTTTCCTAGGGTAAAGTTTGTATTAGCCCACTCTATTTTGCTGCATACTAATATATTAGTCTTCTTTTTGTTGATTTTCAGATGATATCTAGCCAAAATCCTTTGCATATTTGTCAGAGTCAAATCCTTCTTCAAATCCTTCTGTCACGGCTAAGAGCGCTATGTCGTCAACAAATCGCAGCATACTAATTTTTCTCCGTGTATATTGACACCTTAAGACTTCTCCTTGATTCTACTGATGGCTTTCTCGAATTAAACATTAAAAATTATGGGGGAAAGTGCTCACCATTGTCTCACATTATTCTTGCTTCTGCACAGTTGGGTCCACATTTGATTACAGCTACTTGGTTTTCATACAAACTATGAACAATTCTACGATCATTGTAGAGTACTCCGATTTATTTCAGAATTCTAAGCATTGAATTCCATCCCTCGTTATGAAATGCCTTCTCTAAATATAAAAATGCTATGAAAGTCGAGTTCTCCATTCTTTTATCTATGTGCAACCAAAGAGCTAAAATTGCTTCTCTTGTGCCATTGCTTTTCCTAAATCCGAATTGGTCCTCATCCAGGAATTCTTCTGCTCTTCGTTCTATTCTTCTGTGAATAATTCTTTGTCAGAAGCTTCGACGCCGATGTCGTCAGGCTTAAAGTCTAAAAAGCATCGCACTTCTCTTCTTTTTTGTGTCGGAGAATGATGGCACTCTTCTCGAGGTCACTGAGTAAATCTCCTGTCGAGTACATATAGCAGATAGTTTTATACAGTTGATTTAAGACCTTTTCTCCAGCATTTTTGATTAGCTCTGCTGGAATGTCACCTATTCCTGCGTTCCTTGAAATGGTTCCTTACTATTCTATAGGCCGCTGCCACTTTCCCTCGTACGAAGCTATTTTTCAAGTCCTCATATATGTTCCTCATCCGCGCTTCTCTACCTTTCCTCGCTTTGCCTCAAATCTTGTTCTTTATTCTCTTGTAGCGAGCCTGTCCTTGGTCAGTTTTCGCATTCTTATACTTTCTCAGTTCTTCTATGAGATCTAGGACTTCATGCGTGATCCATGGCATATTAAACACATTTTCTTCCCCATAGAACTTCTCCAGCGGCCTCCTGAAGGCTAATTTTGATGTGTGTCCAGATATTCTCCAATGATTTCTCAGGTCTTATGTAATCCTATCTAACTTTTCACTTCTTCTTGAAAGGCCTGTTGATTTTTTGCCTCCTTGGTTCCTCTAATTGCCATGCGTTTTTCGCTGATTTCTTTAATTCTTGAATTTCATATGGCATTTTATCATCATTAGATTGTGATCACAGTTGATATCTACCCGAGCCAGCTTTTGCAGTCCTTTATCTGGTTCCTCAACCTCATCCTCACTAAAATTTAGTCTAATTGAAATCCTCTTTTGTCTCCTGGCTTTTTCCATGCATATCATCTTCGCCTGTGATTTCAATTTCAGCGCGTACTGCTGAGAAACTTTGTGCTAGGAGATGATCATTGTAGATGTTTTCCTGAAAATCCGAAAAGCATTTCATACTTTGACAGTGACGAGATTTAGAAATTAAAATAAATTCAAGATGGGATCAAAGGTTCCCTCAAAACTCCTGGGACTAAATTGGTAGCAACCAGGTGGTCGCACTCGGTGGATTATAGCTCAGCCGAGAGTTACATTTAATATGATTTGCAATTACATTTCATGCTTCAATTTGAAGCGCACTTAGAGGAATGAAACAGGTGGTTTTAATCATACTTAGTTGCACCTCTTGTTGATGCAGTCTTCCCACTTATTTTGGGTGGTAAGAACCAGATGGAGGTACTCTTTAGATCGCCTGTTACCCGGGAACGTAATGCTCGATTTTCCCCCCTCGGCCAGTACCAACCTCCAGCTATGCGTCATGTAGAGCTCGATACTAATATCTCTCCAAGGATATCTTACCCACTTGCAATGCATTCTTCATTTACATCTACATACTATCCCGCAAACCACCTAAAATGCGTGAAGCAGGAGGCGTTCGGACACCATCCATTTACACATAAAAAGGTTTCTCTAACGAAATTACGACGTCCTTTATGGTTCGGGGGAAAAAATGAATTCTCATATTTATCCGTTCGGCAAAACTTCTCTCTTAATTTATCGCTTCTGTCCGACCTGGAAATGTAGTAGGGCTCTGGTATTATGTTCTCCGTGTTGCTCTTAAAAATACCCATTTTGAATTGTTCAAGCGATCGAAGCATAGAGCGAAGCCTCTGCATTGGTGTTGGTAAATGTAAACTTGAGTAAGTTACGCCGGCGAAAAATTTTTCTTATTTTCAATCTTCACCAATTTTCGGATATTGCAAAAATATGGTATGCATTATTGGTAAGTGACAATATAGAGGCATTGAATACATTCTTCAAGATTTGTGGTAGCCATGGACGTTTAAATAGGAAACACAACTTGGGAAAGTTAAAGCGGTGGTGTTGTCATGGCTATCCTTATCATCATCATTGGGAATAATCCATCCTAAGATGAATATGGTATCGGTCTCCATTGAATACTGATATCGGCCTATTTATTTACACCTATTAAAACCTTCGCCTTAAAATCCTTAATCATCTGCTCAATGTATTTATTCCGAGGCTCACTCCTTCCGTTCTTCCCTTCCATCTGTCCTTCAGCTATAATTTTCATCATTCCGTCGTGTCTATTATCTATAGAATCCTTGTTTGCTTATTTATTCAATCCAGTCCAAAAATAGCACGAGGCCAATTACAGAGGACTACAATAAAAGGAGAAACAATTTAATAATATTAAGCAACGTAACCAATAATGAACAAAAAATATTAAACAGTATTTATAAATAAATAAAAAATAATAGTAAATTTCATCGGGTGGTGTGAGGAATAGGGGGAAAATTACGATAGTGATGGTTCAAGATGGATGAGGGATGAAAAAAAGGATCAAAATTCGGAACACATTTGTCATAGGAGTTAATGGAAGGAGGAAGTCTGAATAGAAAATAACGTTTAGAGACAGAAAGGCGGGCGGTGAAACAATGAAATAGGTCACTCGACCTCGTCATGCGCGAATGAACAAGACATACATTTAATTAGAACAGTTTCTTTAAATTCTTTCGAGAAGCGAAATAACACTACCGAAAAAGAAGGAAAAATCTCCACGTTTATCAAAACTAGGAAGCCATTCTAAGGGAGGATGGAATGAAATTAAATATCACTAAAGGTGATGGACAGAGATGTAGTGTATCCCCATTACTGTTAATTCTGTACATGACACAGGATATAACGGATTTTTCAGACGCAACAGGTGAATGGTAACTTTCACACCCATCACGATTTGCACGTAATATCGAACTTTTACTATGCACTAATAAGATGAGATTGAAGCATTAATTTAGCTTCAAAATGAATAACACGATATGGATTGAATTTTTAGAAAATGATTGGGATATGAAAATTGCCTAAAAAACTCAAACAAGGACATGGAGAAGGGATGAACTATAAAAAGCCATACGTACATTTTAAAAAATTCGCAAATCTCTACATGAAAATCACTGAGTAGCTGTATCATTTCTGATAATTGTTATAGAGCGATGAAACAATGGGAATAGTACCAGAATAACTTTGTTGACCAAAATAATATTTTCCTTTCACTTCGCAATAAAGTTATTGGCTAGTATCACCCTCCTTTCTCCATCGTGATAACCATTTTAATAATAATGATATGTGTACTGCACAAATTATTTGAGGAAAATTTTGAACCTATCGTTTGTCATATATATTGTCCTGATATTTCGGCGAACTTTTGCTCGACCTTAGACTACAATTCATCCTTCGCAGGCCAAAATGTACAAGATGGATATGTTGACTGCACCACTGTTTTGGACAACCTTTAAAACCTTCCGGTGAGCGGGTTGATTTTCCTAATAATTCTGCGCACACCCCTGTGAACTATGAACACCTTAGGACCTTGGGAGATAAACAAATTAACAACATGGGATATGTGGACTGCTCCAGTCACTTGTTCACCCTTTTAAACCTTTGGTTGGGGTTATTACTTTCCATGATATTTTCAAACAAACCACTATGTATTTTGACACCCCATTATGACCTTCGGTGGTCCAAAAATTAACAAAAGGGATATGTAAACTGGACAAATGACTTGGGCACCCTTGTTCGACACGTTGGTTCTCATGATAGCCCGAAATATAGCTCTACGGCCTTTGACCTCCGTATTAGCCTTTGAGGTCAATTATTGGATATGAGGGGTATTTGGACTATACCACTGACTTGGGGTCCTTTTAAAATCTATGAATGGACACTTTTGTTGATATGTTTCCTTTTTGCCTCCCCTTTGACCTTGAATGTGAGCTTTCTGGTTTTACAGGTGAATTTTTGCAAAGAAAAGTTTTCGTTTTTATCGTGTCGGAAAACCTAAGAATGCACATCCTTGTCAATGAAATTCAGACTTTTTTCTATCTTGAATTTTTTAGCATCGAATCCCAATGAGGTAAGTTTTCCGTTTTGGTTTGGACCCATATTATGAGGTCAAAATTATCAAATTCTGATCGCACACAACAAAACACACCATCTTATTCAATAAGTATGCCAGTTTTCATGAATGGCTCTTCACCTATAGCTCGAGGGAATATGACTAAAATTAAAGTTCAAAGATGACATACCACCAGTGAGGCAGTCTGTACATTCCGAAGGTAACCTAATTCCCTCATCCCGATCCCCGAGCGAGAAGTATTCTAGAGGCTACTTCGATCAAATGTGATAAAAGTTTCAGAATAGGAACATGGAATATGAGGTTGCTTCGTACCTGCGGTTAGCTTGATAACTCGATGGTTGAAATGCTTTGTGAACCTCTGTAAGTAATGACCGAAACGCAGTTGCCTGAAGGCAGAAACTACCTATTGGAAAAGATTCAGGATGAGAAAAACGGGATGGATAAATTAGAAGTACGGCGCAGGGGCGCAGCTAGGAATTAATGCTAGGGAGGGTTTTCGGCGCAACTAGACCTGGGGTGTGTGGTATGCCCGCCAGGATAAACGGGAGGTGCCGGGGCCATCCCCCATAATTTTTTTAAGATAAATGGTTCAAAATGGTGAGTTTTATGGCTTTATGAGGGATATATTATTAATCCTTACACTCTTCTATAATTATATTAATCAAATAAAGTAAAATGGATTAAACTTAAAAGTTTCTCTGATCTCTGGGGGTTTATCCCCTAACCCACCCCTCGCTGCGCCACTGGTAATTTCGGTGGGAAAAAACCTTGAGCTTGAGGAGTTGAAGGAGTTGAGCGGTAAAATTCCCCAAGAGATGAGGTCATTTCTCAAAAAGAGAAGTCCTCTTACAGCTAAAAATAGATGCGTATAAGATTGGAAACAATTTATGAAGAAATAAATTTGCAGCTTAGCAGTCAACACATATAATATCTGGCATAATGATATTCTATATCTCTATAGTACTGCTGACGAATAATGCATAAAATATTTCCCCAACTCCCGACCATAATTAATCCATGACCATTGGTGTAGGTTGGAGGCAAGAGAAATTGTTGACGGTCGTAACTGACTCAATTTTCATTTCCCGACGCATATTAATTCCAAGAACATCGGGAGTGAGACATAAGTATCGAGCTTTACGGTGTGTATGGTAAGAGGTTGGTGCTGGCCGAGTGGGCCAAGACGCATGTTACATTCCCGGGTAACAAGCGGTTTCTACTGCCCCGCCACATGTTTCCTACCTTCCAAAGTCAACGGGAAGACCGGGCCATTGAGAGCTGTGTTATAGTGCAGTTCAAAATACCAGTTTCACTCCTCAAAGTCGAGTGTCGGGTTGAAATATGACTATGATATGCAAGACAAGCTACATAAAAGCACCAACCTCTTTTTTTAGACCATTTTTATATATACCGCAGTAAATAACTGATTTGTATGTGGTCATATTTTTATACACAGATTATTTAACTGATTATTACTCTTAATCAATTCTTACCATTGGAATATCCCTAATAAAGGCTGCCAAATAGCGGCAAGCTATAATAACATATTTATCCATGAGTGGATTCGAGTCTGCATCCGACCAAATTTTTTTTCGACAAAAACCTTCTATATTTTTTATTGGATTAAATTTATATTTTTGAGCAAGATGATATAGAGCACGTTAGACTATGTTTAAAAAAAACACGGAAAAATAAGAATTTTTGTCATGGAAACTGCCCTTTAAGGACAAGGCTCATAATTATTTTTTTGCATGCGTGGTCGCGCCGTCCACGGTAAGAACAGCAGTATCAAGGAGGACGACAATCTTTATAGGCGAATCAAGTGCTATTACGAGTATAGGAGTATTATTACCAATATCGAGTCCAGTAGGTTAGTTTCGTTCAAAGAACTGTCGAGGCTAACTTGTTCACAAATCTGGCGAAATGAAGTGGTTTCATCAAACATCCGTACTAATCGTTTGTAAAGGCGATATATCCTCTAATTTCCTTTTCCTGGGTGGGTCTGATGTCTCTATTCGTAGCGGTCAATTAATATGACAGTTGACATGACCGCAAAATGAGATTTCGTTGGTAGCGGCGGCGGACGTCGCGGGAGTCGTGCTGGCCGAGAGGGGTAAGTCGCATTTTACTGTCCCTACTGAATGACAGACCATCTACATATTTTCCGACAATTTTTATACCGACAGTGGTGAAATACTAATGTTTACTTTTACCGCCATATCAACTTCCCAATCCCCGATGTTCAACAGCAGAAAGCGTAAATGGTAAATACTATCTTTCAGCTTATTCGGGACTATTAACGACTAAGTATTTTTCGACACAAAATTTCTAAATGTCATTCAGTTGTTTGGCTTTATATTTTCGTGCATGATGGTAAAGTACACATCAGAATATTAGCAGCCATGGGCCAAATGCAGTAACCAATTTTGGTCGTTATTTTAGAGGTATATAAGGCTTTTTGGCACATAATAGCCTACTTATAAAAAATTTTGGCAGTGGTAAGCAATCACCTTCAAATCATGACACATTGATGGAATATCATACGGAAACCCTTGTATTTCTACAGATGAACAGTGTGCTTCCGAGCCTAGCAATAGGCCAAGTCTTGGGTCTTCTGAACCTAGATTGAATGTAAGGCGAAGTACGTCGAACAACGAGAGATGCGTAGGCTAGAGTCTAGGCTTTCTGTAGACACAGAAAAGGTACCTTTTCCATTTGGGTCTCCTTCACCTGATAAACCTACAAAAGAACTGCGAACCGCAATTTTTAATGCGTTTAAACTCTCTATCACCTGCTAAAACAGGTTTTCATTTTGCAAGCCGTCATTTTTTATTCAAACACACGCTTAGCTTTGAGTAGTTACTGAAAATATGATGTCGACGACGAAAGTGCTATATGGGTATTGAAAATATCAAATCATTGATAATTAATCTTTAGTATAATTAGCAAATGGTTTTACTCTGGGATCTTCCTTGGAGTTTGAATGCATTTATAAATTGCTCTGTTGACAAGTTACCATAGGTTAATTGTAGGGATGTGCGAGCAGTGCTTTTTGATCTCTAGTAGAGAATCGAGTCGAGTTGAAAACTACTCGCGAGTATCGAGTCGAGTTTGGTCACTTATGGATCTGGCTATATGACGAATTATGCGCCAACTTATTCCCATTTTTCCAATCCCCTTGGGAATTTGCTATTATGAGTGCTTAGCTCGTTGTAAAAAGGAAAATATAATGAGAAATTTTGCTGGTTATTATGTCAGAATTAGGAGATGAATGATAATTAATGTGTCTTAAACAGTCCCATAAGTACAATTGAAATGACTAACCTCCAGTAATATGTTGTCAATATAAGTTATATATGTATCCAAACTGCTACAAAGAATCCTGAACAAAAGCATTTGCACCACTGTAATAAAGATTGCATACATAAATGAATCATGTAATATTTTATCTTTTCAAATTCTCATGCAGAAAAGTAAATTGTTCTACATGTTTAGGTAGCAGGTTTTGGCGTCTCCATGTTACTGTATTACTGCCTGCAGAGTCTTTGGGTACTCGTGTTGCTGGACAAGTACTTTCTTGACAAAATTGCTGTATTTGAGAAATCTATCAAGTTTTATTAAAATTATGTTAAAGATTTTTAAGGTACTTGAATCTTCGTGGAATTTAATTGAATGATGCGGACGAATAATAGAACTTAGCTTTACCCATATGGGCCAAAAAAATTATTTTGCTTTCTCACTTTAATCAATCCTAGCAACCCTTGTTTCGTTAGTTCAAGAAGGAAGCAAAACACAATGGAAACGCAAAGGAATAAACAGAAATTAACATCGGACGTAATTAATATTCATATAGGCAGAAAGGCCCTATTTTAATATAAGGTATTATTCATATGGCACTATTTGTTACGTCAAGCAGGGAAAAACCGGCATTGTCCGCTAAAGCCGAAAAGTTACGTGTTTATTCCTAGAAAGATAAACAATTTCTACGTATTCTCCCAGCGTTTGAATTAAGAAAGTGGGGTAGGATATAAAAGTATCGCACACTAAAGTATGAGCAACGCAGAGCCTCCGATTACGCCGCCGGGTCGGAAGACGGTCGACCGCCGCGCCGCGGCTGACGAGTAGGTATTCCGCGCCCACGTTGACTACTATAGTGTATACAACAAGACGAAACTCCCAGGCCAAGGCATTATAATGATTTATAAACTTGAAAAACGATATTATTACATGAGCTTTATGATAGCGCTTCCTGTCGGCAGATTTTTGAACCTACTGGCCTCGGTAGCTCTGTAACCGAAACTACTCGACTCGACATTCGTAGTACTAGTCGAAACACTCGAGTCGAGTACCAACTACTCGACTAGACTCGAATTTTCGAGTACTCGCACACCCCTAGTTAATTGCATTCATTTGTCCAAATGGAACTTTTCTCTACACATTTATTGAATTTTTTTGAAAAATTAATCTCCAAATACTGACACAATTACCGTCAATGATCCTCATTACATTTCCCTTTTTACATCAGGCTAAGTTTTCGTGGGAGGAAATTCACTAGGAGATAGGGAAGTTGAGAATATGATGCTGCATGCATTGTAATCGCATTGCTCGGTGTAGTAGAAACCATAGTTCATACAACTCGATACTCGCGAGTAGTTACGACTCGCCTCGATACTCGACTAAAAATCAAAAAGTACTACGAAAATAAGAGAAAATATTTTAAAGCGTAACTGACTCAAGTTTACATTTCCCGACGCCAGTGAATTCCAGGAACTGAAGGCTTTGGGAGTGAGACATTAGTATATGATTTATAAAGCGTGTTATGCAAGAGGTTGGAGCCGGCCGAGTGGGCTAAAACGCACGTTACCATCCCGAGCAACAGGCGATTTGATTGGAACCGCCATATGGTCCCTACGAACCAAAATCAACGGGAGGCCCGCGCCAATGGGGGTAGTGTGGTTTCCTTTTATTTTTTTATTGCCTAAATGGAAAGATTATTACTCCTGGAGTACGCATTTCACACTTTTAGATTTTTAAATGAAGATATATATTTTTCGCGAATAAATGAAAAGTGAAAATTTTCATGAGCGCGAAAACGCGACGGCAAAGTATGAATGCCGGGAAAAGCCCGTGTGACGTCATTCTGGTTCCCGCTACCGCAAAGTGAAGTGACCTTGAGGCGAGGACATGTGCGCCGCTAGGCGCAGGCTGCTAGCACGTAGCTGAGTACCCTGCCAGCAGGTAGCGCTTGGCTTAATTATGGATTATTAATACCTTATCAAACGAAGGAAACTTTCCGATCATAGCCAGTTTTAATAGGTGATTATTAAGACATGTTTCCCTGAGATCTGTGCCTCATGCATACATTGGTAATTTCAGGCTATGTAAAACTCGTATCTACTCGTATAGAAACTAGGTCCCTGTGACGTCAAGTGGAGTGGCATCGCATGGGCGCCAATCTGGCCTTTTTCAAATGAGGATGAAATTGGCCATTGCCATTCGCCTAAATTGGGATTTCTAAAGCAAAATAATTTGTATAATATGAATACACTAATGGTAGGCAACGAATCACAATCAATGCCTTTCGTATTCTTTAATGAAGGAAACAACCCTGTTGAACGCCACATGGGTTAAAATAGCATTATCACTCACCAAAGTTGCGTTTAGAGTTGCGATATGCGTGTTTAGAGTCAATGCCTCAAAGAATTACACCAACCTCATTTTACCAACCATTTTTATGTGTATGCCGAGGCAAACTACTAATAATTACTTTTAAA